>NC_056744.1:442963392-443263392 GCF_019279795.1 Protopterus annectens | reverse complement strand
TTCGGATGGTCACTGTGCAGTCGATTGTGCCCCTCTTGCACAGCAATGACTGGATGTGCTCAGTGGACCTCCAGGAAGCGTACTACCATATAAAAATATCTCAACGGTTCATAAGGTTTCTCTGCTTTTGTCTGGGAGCCAATCATTTTCAGTTCGGGGCCCTGCCCCTTGGTCTCACCTCAGTCCCCCAGGTGTTTACCAAATGCATGGTGGTGGCAGCTCATCTCCGGCTGCAGGGAATCCAGGTTTTTCCCTATTTGGATGATTGGCTAGTGATGGCCCCTACAAGGCATCAGCTATTTGACAACATTCACACATACTCTCCCTGTTTCATCAGTTGGGCATTACAGTGAACATGGCCAAATCCTCCTTGATTCCAACTCAACGTCTGGAGTTCATAGGCACTTTGTTAGATACCACCACGCAGATCGCAGCCCTTCCTCTTCACTGGGTGTCCCTTATTTAGGTTCTGCTGGAGCAAGCTTCCCCTCCGGCTTCACTCATTCTCAGAGCTCTAAGTTCCATGGTGACTGCCATTTATTTGGTACTGATGGCTCGGTACCATATGAGAGTTCTTCTGTGGACCTTTGCAGTTCAGTGGTCAGTGTTGCTGCATCCCCTAACTTTCGCTACTCATCTCACCCCAGTGTGTCAAAGGCATCTTTCATGGTGGATTCATTCACTGGATCTTCTAATGGGCAGGGCATTCGTTCCACCAATTCCTACAGTGACGGTCACCTCGGATGCTTACCTCCTAGGGTCGGGGGGGGGGACATTTCCAGGAACAGACAGTCCAAGGGACATGGTCGCTATCAGAGACCAAACTGCACATCAACGTTCTGGAGATGAGGCCAGTTCTTCTGTCATTGCAAGCCTTTCAAGATTGCCTCCCTCAGGGAATGATTACAGTACTATCGGACAACATGGCTGTTGTTTGGTATATAAACAAGCAAGGGGGCACACATTCTTATCTGTTGTGTCTCAAGGCCATGAGGGTCTGGGAATGGGCAATGGCCACTGGGCACTTTCTCACTGCAACACACATCCCCGGAGTATCCAACGTGTTGGCGGACAAATTGAGCAGGGCTATCTTGACCCCTCATGAGTGGTCCCTGAATCCAGTGGTGGCCCAACAGATCTTCCGTCGGTGGGGTTATCCAAGCTGCAATCTGTTTGCATCTCCTCTCAACCACAAGTGCAGCAACTTCTTTGCATTGATCCCCCCAGAGGGGGAATCCCCCAGGGATGAGCTCACCCACAGTTGGCCTTCGGGTCTTCTTTATGCCTTTCCTCCTTTGATTTTAATTCCCAGAGTACTTCATAAAGCCAAATGCCTCAAGAGTCAATTGATCCTCATTGCCTACTCCTGGCCTTGGCAGGTGTGGTTCCCCCTTCTATGGTCTCACTTGAGGCATCCACCCTGGGTGCTCAACCCAATTCCAGATCTTTTGTCTCATGCGTCTCTTCCTCCACTCCCAAACCTTCAGACCTTACGTCTGACAGCATGGTATGTCCACTTCCAGTGATTCTGGCTAAGTCCAGGCTAGCTTCACCCATAAAGGATATTATTATTGCTTCCCAGAGGTCTTCCACTAGGAAGGTTTATTCCAGTAAATGGAAGAGGTTTTCAATTTGGGCAAAGAATAAGAATCTGGACCCCTTCTCTGCCTCTATTCCTGAGATACTTCTCTTTTTGACCTCTCTTTTTAAGGAATGGGACAGTTTTTCCACGATAAAGGTTTAATTAGCAGTAATTTCGAATTTTCACCTTAGTGGTGATTCTGCCTTTTCTTTGTGCCTCTGTAAGGCCTTTTTAAAAGGTGTTTTTCTATTAGGACCTCCTGTGAAACGTCCTTCTCCTCCGTGGGATTTAACTTTGGTCCTGCAGGCATTGACGAAACCACCCTTCGAACCGGTGGCGTCTTGCGATATTAAATTTCTTTCTTGGAAGATTGCCTTTTTAGTGGGAGTAACTTTGGAGAAGAGAGTTTCGGAGCTGCAAGTTCTTACTATCAAGCCGCCCTACTTAGTTTTCCATAAGAACAGAGTCTCTCTGAAGCCAGATCCATCCTTCATGCATAAAGTGGCCTCAAAAGCAAATCTCAAGTCAATGCATTCATCTTCCAGTATTTTTTCCTAGCTATTCCAATAAAGGGGAATACATCCTGCACACCTTAGACATTCACTATCAACTTAGTTTTTATCTGCATAGAAGGTAAGAATTTAGATGTTCAGACCAGCTATTTGTAGCCTTTTCTATGAATAGAAAGGGCAGAGGAATTTCGAAAGTCACGGTCTCCCGCTAGACTTCGTAATGTAGTTCCTTTATTTATTCTTCAGAAGGTATTCTCTTGTCTGCACCAGTGAGGGCTCACTCCACTAGGGTGATTTCTACCTTAACTGCCTTTGCAGATCGTCAATCTTCAGATGACATATGTGCAGCAGCAATGTCGTCTTCTCCTCACACATTCATTTCCCACTATAAATTGGATTTGGTTTCTAGAGGAAGGGCTTCCTTTGGCTCCACGGTTTTTCAGCATGTCCTTCCTTGAGACCTCCCAGGATTTAGGAGGCTGGGGGACTCTGACCCTAGCTTGGGGAATGGTGACTAGATAACGTCAGATTTATAGTTATGTACTTAACATAACTTGGAATCTGTGTTATCTGTAGCCACCACTCATCACGGTCCCACCCTCCAGCCCCCTTCCTGGAAGATTGGTTGGATTATGGTGGTTCTGTTTTACTGTTAGTGCTTTGGTCTGTCTTCTTTGCTTATGCAAACTCGATCTGAGGGAGTGGAGGGAAGCAGAGCGTTATCAGAGGGGCGGAGCTTGAGCTAAGCTGTTGTCTGTGTCTGCCAACTTGGATCCGATATCAGATCCAAGACCCTAGCATGATGAATGGTGACTACAGATAACACAGATGCCAAGTTATGGTAAGTACACAACTATAATTCTCCATTATAATGCAAGTGGCCCAGGGCATTCACCAGAGATTACCTCACAGCACAGGATGGACTCGCCTACACAGGGTGATGGATCAGTATTTCATCTAAATATTCTGACCTAAATCTAACAGTTTGGATAATAGTTTTTTGATTATTTTTAGGCAGTGCTATTCTGAGGACATACTGAAGGTATTAAAAGTGACATAACCTGCTACTAGGAGATATTATACAAATAGAAAAGATTTTCTCTTTGGTGCCAAAGCAAAGGACAGGACCTATTACAAGTAGGAGCACTGGTTCTGCATTACTTGTATGAACTGCGTATTTCTGGCTTAGTGTACAGTTCTACTGAGCTGCACCTTTCAGATATTTCTGCCTGTTTGCCTCTGCCCCCCCCCCCAAGCTTCTTGTTTTTTTCAGGCCCGACAGTTTCTTAAAGGAGTTCTGCATGTTAGATCACCAAAGAAAAAGGTGCTTCCTTGGGGTTTAACCTGTTTTGTTCCCTTTCAACCAGCAGCTCTCTTTTCTCTAAAATGTTTAACCTGGAAGACAGTTTTGTTGGAAGACAACCTCTGTTAGAAGGGTATTAGGCCCTAATGTGCATTTGACCTCACTTGGTCTTTCATAATGGCAGGGTGAGTCTCAGAACCAGCCTTTCCTTTATGCCAAAGGTAGTCCCAAAATTTACCTTTAACCAAACAATACAACTCCCTCTCTTTTTACCTTAATCCCAAAAATAAGGGAGAAGGAATTATTCGCTGCTTGGATGTTCACAGACAACTTGCATTTTACTTGGATAGAACTAAAGACTTTAGAAAAGCAAATGAACTGTCTCTTATTATGAGTGGAAAAGTAACAGCCAATTTCTAAACAAATTATTTCTAATTATGGCTTTCTTTTTCTATTTATTTTTGTTATTCCAGCCATTGCAAGTAACTTTCAGCTCATGTAAAAGCACGCTACCAAGACAGTTGCATTTCAAGAGCATTTTGAATGGAGTGGGCACTTGGACTATTCTAGAAGCTACTTTCTGGTCCTCTCTTCACAGATTTACCAAACACTGTAAACTGTATGATGTGTTGTTGTCAGTCTCACCTTTATTCTCACTGATGGGTCAGATCATATGTATCGGATCCGTCGCAGCCTTTCCAAAAGCTCAAGGTCTTCAGCAAAGCTCATGGGCATCCTTCCCTCCACATAATGCAGTTCCCTAACTTCCTCAGATCTCGTTTGCCTCCATCAATTCATACAAATGAAAAAAAAACCTCCTTTAATATGAGTATATACATAAAAGTATATATATATATATATATATATATATATATATATATATATATATATATATATATAAATAGGCCAAGGCTTCTATCCATATTCGTAGGCCATTGAGACTGTCTCAGAAAAAAAGGAGTTAGGTGGTTTGGGATACAGTGCAATGTCAGCCGAAATAGAGACTATCTTGATTCAGTCGAGCTAAATTTTTCAATGTAATTTGGTTCCATGTTCCATTTGTGGAGAATTGTTGCCAACCAGGCATATTACATTTGAGAGAAAGCAAGAGACAAAGGCCCAGATAGCTCTTTTTATTTCAGCTGATCACAGCCAGTCTTTTGCAGGTGACACAGACTGCAGACTAGCTAGTTTTATACTGTGGGCATGGCTTGTATGGAAATTCCTGAAAGCAGTGAGAAGCATGAAACAGAGAAAAATGAAAAGCAATAAACATTTCTGGGATATGAAAACATATATGCCATTGCTGTTTATGTAACCAATACACTCTGACAAGGAAACATGGGGCAAAATTGTGTAAGCCTTGAATCTGGTTGATTAAAATTATATTTTATGAGGGAAAATGTTTGTAGATAAGGATGCATTAATGTTCACTATTTGTACGATTTGGGTAGTGTTATGATTCTTATAGATGTACACATTTCAATGTCTGCCTAGATATTAGTTGAAGAAACAATATTCATAAAAATGAAAAAAATATCTTGAATTCTAGAAACTGCTTAAAGATGGGTTTCAAGTCGCTAATATGAGTTGCTGCCTTCACTGTGCTTGGCTCACTGGTGCAGTCCCAGTTAGGGTGTCTTCTTTTTGAAGTGTCCTTCCTGTGTTTTTTTGGGTTTTCAGTCAGGTAGTTTCTTTCCATTAGACACAGCTGGCATAATGGTTAATGTATTCCTGTCCCATTCATAAGGTACAAGATTTGATCCTGACCTCCAGCCAATGCTTGTATTGAGATTACATGTTCACCCTATGTCTCTGTGGAGTTCCTGCCATCTCCCAAAAACAAGCTGGGTATTTCCACTCAAATTCATCCAAGAATGGAATTGTGGGCAGCACCACAGACTCTAAATTATGCCTATTGCAGAAGAGTTGTGTAGACCAACCGCTTTGGGCATCAGCTGAGGTGCACAGTGTCCTCTATATAGCAGAACACAAATCAGACTTTGCACCATGTCAGGGTTAGCCATTTCACAGTATAAAAATTGTCATTGGGTGATTTTGTTTAATTGACTAATGTCAAAAATGGTCATGGGTATTTGCCGGTGATGAGTAGGTTGAAGTCCCAGCCTAGTCCAACCTGCTCCATGGACCCATACTAATGGTGGTGGTGGGGTCTTTGTGCCTGTATTGGCCAGTGTGTGCCTGCCATAAAGCTCAGCAGCCCTTGGGTCAATAAGCTGCTGGCCAGCCATTTTTCAGTTGCCCAATTTGGGTTATTTGGGACAGTTTTTTTGAGCGAAAGCTAGATGAAAACCCAATCACCCTGCCAAACATGGGCAAGGATTGCTGCACTCATTTTAGATTCACTGACAGGATGTAACTTGGAATTGGATGACATGATACTAAGGAAGAAGCTGGGCATCCTTTGTATCCAGGAGACAAGGTGGAAGGGCAGTGCAATCAAACCACTTTGCTTAGGATCCAAAGTATCCTACTCAAGGGGAGAGCAGACTAGAAATGGTGTGAGAATATTGATGCGGGAGAGTTTTCAGAAGACAGTGAGGGATGTCAGTTGATTTAGTGACAGACTCATGGCAATCAGACTGCAGTGTAAGGATACAGCAGTATTCATAATCTCAACCTGTACTCCACAGCAGGATTTTTATAGTGAGGGAAAAGAGTGCATTCAGACAGCAGTTGCAGGGCCTACTAGGTAAAGCAGGACATAATGAGTTGGTGCTGATAATGGAGGACTTGAATGCACATATTGAAACAGATAGAACAAGCTATGAGGATTGCCTGGGTCTACATGGTTGGGACAATAGTAAATAAGAAGAGGCCGTTATAGTCTACTGTCCGGCAAATGGCTTAATGGTGGCCAATACATTGTTCAGCAAGAGAGAGACGGTCACAAGATCACATAAAAGAGTGGCCAACATGCAACTTGGGTACACTTCATCCTAGTAAGGAAAGGGCATTGGGGTCGAATCAGTGATTGCAAAGTCATCTCCAGTAAAACAGTCAGTCCACAGCATAAAGCACTGGTTGCCACAATCAACTAGAAGTAGTAGTCAGATAAGGTTGTAATGTCAACAAAGACTAGTCTGAAGATCCTGGAAGTTGACTGGAAATAAAGCATAAGAGTTCAAGGAAATACACAGGGCTCTAGCACCTCAGAAAGAACATGGAATGGATGGAGTTGAAGAAGAATAGCAGTGCCTCAAAACAGCATGTGTGAGGACTGTAGAACAGAAATGTGGCCAAGCCAAATATGGAACTAAGGTGCTTAAGGAAAGCTGGTGGTGAAATGCAAAAGTCCAGTAAGTCATGAAAACAAAGAAGGAGTGCTAGAAAAAATAAGAGATAAAAAAAGATGAATTAGACTAAGAAGAAATAATTGTTGGCTAACAAATAGACTAGGAAAGCAGTTACAGTAGCAAAGAACAAGGAATCAGAGGCACACTACCAGCTTCTGGAAGAAGTGACGCAGTAGATGGCACAAGGAAGCTATATCAGGTTGCAAGCCAAAGGCAGAAAGATAAAGAAGAAAGTCATCAGGCACACTTTATAAGGCATGCCAGCAAAAACATGCTCACTTGTTCAAAGGACATCAAAGGCAGATGGAAAGAGTACATTCAGCAGCTTCTGAATGAAGAAAAGTATGCAGAACCTGTACTGCCCCAGTCACAGCCTATAATGAAAGATGAAGAGAAGCCCAGATGCAAACATAGCTCTAAGGAAAATGAAGTCCGTGAAAGCAGCAGGTTAAGATGAGGTCACAGCAGATATGCTCAAACTGCTGAGTGAGTTAGGGGAGAAATGGCTTCAGAGGGTACTCATAACAGTATGGAGAGAAAGGAGTATCCCAGATGACTGAAGAATAGGAATTCTAGTGCCAGTGTCCAAAAACAAAGGATACATTCACAACTGTGGGCTAATATAGAAGTATCAAACTCCATGTCTCACTACATGAAAGTAATGGAGAGGCTGATTTTTAAACAAATATGCAGAGTTGTAGAGAGTAATATGGGAGATGAGCAGTTTGGATTAAGATCACTATACCATTGTTTGCAGGGAGACAGTTGAGATAAAGCTAGAGATGAGGAAAGAGTCCAACTAGGCACTCCTAAACTTGGACAAAGCATATGACAAGCTGATTTTGGCAGTTCTGCAATAGTTCAAAGTACCAGAAACATTGGTAGAATTAGTACAGGCTTTGTACAAAGACCAAGTGATACAAGTATGAACAGTGTTTGGACTCGCACAGTGGAACTGAATGTACATCAAGGTTTAGTGCTGCTGTTTATACTGGTGATGGTCTACATCAGCAAACAGTTTAGAGGTGATGGATCAACAGTCTGCTGTATGCAGGTGATGTGTCATTATAAGTGGACTCTGAACAAGAACGTCAGTAAATTATAGGGAAATATAATGCAAAATTGAAAGCAGATCAAAATGGCAGTAAAAGGGGAAAATTATAAGAAGCTGAAAACTGAGATGGGAAAATAATGGAACAGGTTAACAGCTTCATGTATCTCAAGAGTGTGATTGAGAAGAAGGGAATTCTGAATGAGGAGGTCAAAGTTAGAATCAGATGGACTGCAGCCAACTGGCGCAGATTGCCATGGGTTCTGTGTGACAGAAGAATACCAAGGAAGCTGAAATGCAAGATGTGTAAAACAGTGGTGCGATCAATACTGCTTTATGATAGAGACCTGTATGGTGAAGGCAGAGCAGTTGAGGAAGTTAGAGGTAATGGAGATAAGGTGCCAGAGGTGTGTGGTAGGATGCATGCTGTGGGAAAGACAAAGAAATGAGGACATCAGAGTGGAAGCGCAAGTAGCTCCAGTTGCAGAAGTCAATGAGAACAGATTACAGTTGTTCAAGAACATGTGCAGGAAAGGAGAAGGCAGTCTGGTAAAGATGATTTGTGACAGACAGGAAGATGGGAAGAGGAAAAGAGGGTGTCTGGCAAAGAGATGGATGGATTGTGTGAGAAGAGAGTATCGAGGAAGGTAGGAGATTGGCAATGAATTGAGAGAGAGAGTAACAGTTGGCACAACACCACGACCTCATGTAGAAAAATGGGAAAAAATGGAGTTGAAGATGACTAATTTCTTTCCATCCATATCTCAAAGACGTGATAGGTGTACATGCATGTGTGCACACACACAGATGGATGCTTATTTCTGTGATCACATTTACAAGGTCTATTTAAAGATAGATCTCAGGTTTCCAGTTAAGAGGCTCTTCTTCACAGTTCTTTGTTCCCCAATTTGGTAGCCTGGTGGGTTGCTTTCTGTATAAAGTGGGCATCTCCTCATTGCGTCATCTTGGCTTTTCATTGGGATTTTGTCTTTCCTTCCATATCGCAATGACATGTAATAGGTGAATTGGTGAGTATCCAAATTGCCCATAGATGTTTGTGTTTGTGTTCTTGCATCTTGTCCAGGACTGGTCTTTTGCCTTATGCCTTTGCTTGTTGCTCCTATGTGACCCTGACTAGGACAAATTACGTATCAGAAAATTAAAGAATGAGTCATTTATCCAAAAGATTATTTTCAAGGTGTCATTTGCTTCACTTCACTAAAGCAGGCTCCATCACGGATTCATAGGTGTATAGCAGCTTAACGACCTCTAGGGCCCTTATAAGCCAAGCTGTACAACTCAAATATGACCCACAAATTTGATTTATATAGGGTTGATATACTGACTGCCTCTGTCCATCAGAGACAGGCAGCAGACCAGTTGTGAATTTCCGATTACCCATCAGTTGGTTCAAGTTGGACTTGTATAGGGTTAGGGAGGATCCTTGCTTCACTTGGATGCAGAGATGGGGATAGGAGATGGTAGAGAATTCCAGAGGCATGCAAGAGAGAAGGACATCAGGTGATTCCCAACTGGACGTGTGGGTTTGTGCAATTTAATTAGTTTTTGGGAATTAGACCTTAGAAGTCGTTCTGGTTCATACATTTCAAAGGGAGTGGCTAGGGAGGGACAAAAAGAGGGGTTATAAATGAGTTTATGTGCTTGGATGAGTTGGGTATAAGTGAGGAGGTTAGGTAGCTCAGGCCAGTTTTAGTTGGTGAAGAGAATTACAATGGTGAGAAATGTCTCTGTGACCTGCTGCAAATTTTGATATCTTGTTATATCAAGAGGAGAGTTTTGTTTCGAGGGAGGATTGCAGATTGGTGAGGATAGATGCACCATACAGGAGGGATGGGATGATATAAGTATTGGCTAGTTTGAGCCTAGTGCAAGGAGAAATATAACGATTATGGTGGTATAGCATACCAAGTTTTTTGTAGTTTTTTTCATATTTACTTGTAAATGTTTGTTGAATTTTAGTTGATTATCTATGAGTACTCCTAGTAGTTTAGTATCAGAGACTATTTCTAGGGGAGTATTATTTTTGCCGGTGATTATAAATGAGTTTTTATCTAGTGAGGAGGTTTTGGCGGTGGTGAATAACATAAGTTTAGTTTTGGTTGCATTAAGAGCCAGGTGGCCGTCTAGCATCCACTGCTCAGTAGAGGAGAAGGCAGTTTGGGTAAACTTATTTAGAGTGGGATAGAAAGGGAGGAGCAGATAATTGTAGAATCATTGGCATATTGGATGAGGCTGGAGTTTGGAATGGCTTGGTAGAAATCAGTAATGAATATGTTGAATAGTAGGGGGCCTAAAATGGAACCTTGGGAGACACCTGTGGGAGTATTAAGGAAGGGTGAAGTGACTTTATTCCATTTGACTGCTTCTTGTTTGGTTGTAACTTAGCTGGAGAACCACTTGGTACAGGAAGGGGAAAGGTTTAGTTTGGAGAGTTTATTAAGAAGCAAGTTGTGGGAAATAGTGTCAAATGCTTTGGAGAGGTCGAGGAGAAGAATGACACGAAATGGCCAGAATCACGGGCTTTGTTAATTGTTTCAAGGAAGGAGAGGAGAGCAGTGGAGGTGTTATGACCGGGTCTGAATCCATGCTGTGTGGGGGTAAGAGGCTGCTTGTTGATGACATAGGGTAAGAGTTGTTGGTGGATATATTTAGAAATAGGGAGTAAGATAGCAATAGGGTGGAAGTTTGAAATGTCATTATTATTACCCTCTTTATGTAGAGGAATAATGAAGACTTTCTTCCAGAGCTGGGGAATATGGCTTTCTGAGATAGACCGATTAATTAGTATGCTGATAGGGAGATCAATGGCTTCTGCGGCTACTTTTAGGAAGTAGGAGGGAATTTCATCAGGGGCATTGGAACCAGGTTTTAATTTTTAGAGAAGTTTTTTTTTTATGATGGCTATAGAGATGGGATTGATGGAGAAAGGTGGAGGTTGGGGGCAAGGGATGCTAGGGGAGGAAGGGATGGGTGCATGCTGAGGAAGGGATGTAGAGGTGTTGGTGAAGGATGATTTTAGCTTGCCTATGGACTCTGTGAAGAAAGAGTTAAACTGGGTGGCTAAGTCCATGTCAGAGGCATCTGGGTTGGGGAAAGGGTTTTCTTTTTTTCCTGGGTTAAGGAGAGATGAGATTCCTTTCCAAAATAGTTTGGGATTGGTGATGTGGTTGGTTGGAGAATGGAGAAATAGGGTTTGCGGTCTGAGGTAATAGGTTTTTTGACTTTATTTCATAGTGTTTTATATTCGTTTAGGGTGATAGTGGTTTTATTGTTATTGTAACTTGTCCAGGTTTTGTCACAGAGTCACATGATAGCTAAGGTGTTTTTGGTTAACCAGGGTACAAGGTTACTTTTTATACATTTTGTTTTTAGAGGGACAAAGGAGTTGGGCAGGTTTGTGAAAGTATAGTTAAAGTAGGAGAGAGCATTATCTAGGGGAAGAGTCTTTAATGGGTTCCAGTTTGTGCTTTTTAGTGCATTTGAGAAGATTTCAGAATTGAAGTTCTTTAGGCAGATAGTGCTAGTATAGGTGTGAGTTAGTTGTGTGGAAGAGGGGAGACGGTGGGCAAAAGTGAGGAAATGGTCAGCTAGTGGGTCTGGGAGAATACCACTATCAGAGATATAGTGAGGATGGGATACTAGAATCCAGTCTATTGTACTTCCAGTAATGGAGTTCTTGGAAGGCTTGGTAGTGGAACTGATTAGTTGTGTAAAGTTATATAAGTTAATATTCAGTGAGTTAGTGGGAGATTGAATTGTGGCCCAGTTTATGTTCACGTCTCCCAAAATTATGGTTTCGTGAGTAATGTTGGTAGAGACCCAGGAGAGAATATCTTCAAGGAGAACAAATATGAGTTTATGCTTGTTTAGGTGAAGTAGGCTGGTATTATTTCTGCCTTGCAAATTTGGGAAAGGGTTTGGTATGGGGGGGGGTGACTGAGAGGGATGCAGAGTAAAGGAGTGCTACACCACCCCCTTTTTTGTGATCTGTCATTCCTTAACACACTGTAGTTGAGAGGAGTTATTTCAGAATCTTGTATGTGGGGCCTAAGGCAGGTTTCTGAGATGGAGAGAATATCGGGCTGGTTATGTAGAAGCCAGGCATGAAGGTTTAGAATTTTGTTACATAGGCTCTGAGCATTTAGAGCTGAAAAGTGGAGGGGTTTGCCTGTTGCTTGGGGGGTTGGATTTTTTGTGGTAGAGGGGCCTGGTTTTGGGTGGCTGTCCCCAGAGAGAAGGATAGAGAATAGATGATGGATGAGGTATTTGGTTTGTTTGGGGTGTAGTATACAGGTAGAGAGTTTTGTGGACATTAGACTGGTGTAGTTGGGAACGGCGTTTTTAGAGTTAGTTAAGAGTCTGTAGGGGAAGATCATGCTGGTGTTGAGGGGGTAGAGACTGGGAGATATAAGGGTAACAGTAAATGTGTACTTTGTAGAGGATGGGGTAGTGGTGTGAAATGGGGGAGAATGGTTTGCGTTAGTAGGTTGGGTGATATAGTTTATGTAAGTTAAGGTAATTAGAAGTATTATTTGAGTAAGTAGGGATAGAGGTTTGAGGTTCGTGATGTTGGTTATTAGAGTAGAAGTAAGGGGTGAGTTAAGTTGGGAAGTTAGTTTGAGCTACCTTGAGGTTTCTGACTTAGCTGAAGAAGGTCTTATGGTTATCTTTCACCTGGGAGGCTATATTAACTTCAAAGTTGGCTTTGTTTGACCTAATTAACCCATTTAGTTGCCTATTTAGTTTGATGTGAGTTTTTTTATCTTTGTGGGAGTTAACCTTCCTGATTTTTGTCATAATTTTCTTTCCTTTTGTTGTATATCCTGTTCAATTTAGGATGCCACCAGGGCAGTTTGTTTCTGAGCTTAGTTCTGGGGTTATGTCTGGTAGGTACAACAGCCTCTATGCAGCCATCGACATAGTTGTGCAGAGTTTCTGAGAGCAATTCAGTATAAGCTGCTATGTCCTTGGGGTTTGGAGGGAGTTTGAATTTTGACAAACTATCACTTAATAAAAGGTAGTTTGCCTTGGAATAGTTCCTAACTGTTACTAGTTTTATTGGAGGTACGGAGTGGGTTTTGATTTTGAAGGAGACAACTTTATGATTAGACATTACCAGGGAGGACGAGACATCGGGGGGGGGGGGGGGCAGTGTTCTCCCTTTGTGAGTAAAGGTCCAGTGTGTTGGAGCCTGTAGTGGGCGTATTCACTATTTGTGTCAAGGGTGTTTGTAACTACGAAGTCCAGGAATCTCTGTGCCTGTAGAATTGAGGCCATGTAGGATTCCCAGTCTATAGAAGGGTAATTAAAGTCTCCCATGAGTAGTGTGATAGGTTGAATGGTAAGTGTCTGCACTAGGTCCACGTATGCAGTGTGGGCTTCTTGGGACACGGAGAGTGACTTATAGCTGACTAAGGTTTGGTATGGTATTTTTTCTATGGTGATCTGCACATGGAGAAACTCCAGCATGTCATCCTGTCTGACCAATCTAGAGGTATGCTTGTTACTGAATTATATCAATACATCTCCACCTTTAACTTTTCTCTGTGCAGCTACTGGTGTAAAACTGTAGAAGGCACTAAAACCTTGCACTGCTCGGGTACTGTCTGCCACTTTAAACCTTGCCTTGGTAATTGCAGACATCTATATTCTTGAGTGTGAGGAGAGCTTGGAGGGAGCGTAGTTTTTATTTAGGCTCCTGACATTGAGCAGTAACACCTTGAAGTCCAGTAGAGTTGATTTTGCTATGTTGGTAGGTTTGTCAGTTTGGCATTGCATAAAAAGGCTCTGTGGGAGTGAATAAAGTTTTAGCCAGTATTCAAAAGCCTAGAGGAGACAGGTACAGACCATCCTTGGCAACACAATGTGGTCTGTTAACCATGTCCTTCCAAGGTGACAAATATTGGATCCCCTTAGAATGACACCAGAAAAACAACCAGTTGTTAAAATCTATCCTCTTTTGCTCATATTGTAGCATCATCTTTTTTGATGGTAATGTGCTGCTCAATGCCACACTCATACCACTATGAGAACTCCATAATGTCTCTTCACATAGTCCAGGAAGGTACATCTCAAGTCATTTATACCTACATGGACTATGATGAAATTCTACTGATACCTGTGGTGTAATGATTTGATTGCTTGTGTGATATGTAGATGATCCTGGCTCCAGATAAGCTATTAACTGTTATTTTCTCCTTGTTCAGCCTAGTTAGAGGGGTATCAATATGTCTTACAATGGAGACCCTTAAGACAAGAGTCTTGGGAAGTGTGTTTGCTTCTCTTAGGGACTTACTGTTTGGAGCTCCATTGAGAGTGACTGTATGTGTGGTGTTAGGTATAGTTTTTCTGAGTACCTTTGGGCTTGCTGAGGCATAGCTTTGCCAACAAACAGTCTAGGTGATCTTTGTTGGGTAGGAAGATGGCATTTAATTGTCTCAACATGTTTTCATCTGTGTGTGTGTGCGTTGTGTGTGGGGTTTCGATAACCTGACGTGTGCTTGTATGCTAGAGTTTACCCTCCAGTGTCATTGTGTAAGTACACCTCTTGCATATATTGTATCTTTTTCTTTAAGGCTTAAGTGGTTGTCGGTAGACTGTGAGACAATTGCTACATAGTTAACTTGTAGAATAGCTTCACTGTAATTTATTTTAAAGCCTTCTAATTAAAAGAAGTAAAAATAAAACAATTTCTTGGCAGGGGATTATGGGGCAGGCTGTGCACTATATACTGACTTCAGGACTCCAGCAGCTTGGTAAAAGTGAAAAGTTTGTACTCACAGTTATCTGAAAGGCAAGTAATTACCATCGCTGAAAATAAATAAATAATTTTCAGGAACTTGGGTTTATTGTGTCATCTTCTGAGTCTCACTGTACAAACACTTTGGCTCAAATTAAGGTGACACAAAAAGCAAATTATTAATTCATGAACATCAGTATTAACAATATATATTTTTTACAGAAAGAATTGCGCAGCAATAGATGTGGCAGAGTCAGATTTCTATCAGAAATTCATGCAAAAATGCATGAGTTGCAATATAGATAATGAGAAATCTGCAAGGAGTAGAAGGCAAATTATAACGGACAAGTTCTTAAATGTATTCCAATAGTTTTTGTAATAGTGGTTGTACTACATATGGAATGGCAGTTTGATGCTTTACTGGGAGGGAATGATTTTACACATCTAATGGTGAAATGCAAAACTTTGTTACACATTTAAAAATATGTGTTGTTACCCTGATACCCTTCTATACTAACTACAATGCTGTACCTCAGAGAAGGGGGGTTTCCAAGATACATCAGTTTATAACTTGTATAAATTCCCCCTTATTCCACTTAGTTTCTTGGAGTTTGCGACTTGCGCTCTTGGGTCTCAAACATACAGTAGGAACACACTTTTAACAGTAGTGCATTTTATTTACAGAGGATATGAGTAAAAATTCTGAGCCATGTACATAAGGTCAGATAAAAATGGATTTAAAGAGAAATATGATGAAGTTCACTAGTTACCAGTCTTGAGCTTATTTTATAAAGAAAGCAGGCACGCTGGGAAAAATGAATCTGACAGAGTTCTGCTATTCAAAGATAAATTCAAATTCACTGGAACAGAATAACATATTTTGGTGTTCCTAATAAGATTTAACATGAGTATACAGAAGCATGTAGATTTTTTATTTGTAGGATGAATGAATGACATTTGTTTTACTGCTTTCTTTTGTTCACAATCTCAGTGGGAATCCTCCTATTGCATATTTTTTCCTGCAAAGTACCTGTCAGTTCTCAGTTTAAAGGTATTTATAGTACTGGAAGACACTAACTACTTAGACAGCCTGTTCCAGATATCCAATGTTTGTTCCCTTCAATTTACCTGCTGTCAGTGACATTGTGCATTTCCCTTGTTCTCTTATCTTTAGATATTCTGAAAAGCATATACATTTGATATGATAGTGCAACACCTTTCATATGCTTGAAGATCATGATCACATCTCCTTTTATGGTTTGCTTTTTCAGTGAAAAGAGCCCTGATTCTGTCATCTGGCTATTCAGACAGTAATGACTTCTTGAGCAGTATTTCATATTGTCCTCTTAAATTACATAGCTCAGATTAAATGACTGGATGGGTAAAATGCAAATTGCATCTTTGTTCTGTTTGTTTCTATTTCTGTCTTTCTTACTGTTGGTTTATTAGTGACACCACAAACTCTTACATTTTAATACTAATTGTGTTTGTTGGTCTAACTAAAAGCATGTATGCATACTTTTTAGTGATTGACTTTGTTCACCTGACAATTCGTAGGCAAAGCAAATGTTCTATCCTCACTTAGATCACTATGTCACTCTGCATGTAGATATTTTCCATTTCCTATATCTCCTTTCAGGTCTATGTATTTCAGTAAAACTGACACATGAAACAAGCTGAGATTGAAGAAATAACAATACTGTACGTACCCATAATGTGTTAACCTTTTTCCAAAGCCTATATTTTGGAGTACATGTATTTTTTTTCCTTCCTCATTTGCAGTGACCCTTTTCTTTCTAGATGCAGGTTTTTCATACATTTTAAGATATTCTTTTGTGACTTTTTTCACTAGTCTCAAGGCCCACAACAATCATGGTTGTAATAATTACCATATATTTGTTTGAAAAAATATATGTTTTATCTCTCTCTCTCTCTCTTTATATATATATATATATATATATATATATATATACATATATATATATATATATATATATATATATATATATAATTGTATGTACACATTTTTATAAAATATAAAACAGAGTGACTGGACTAAAAAGAAACAGACTACAAAGGATTAGTCCAGATAAAATTACTTTAGCTAGCAGATCTAGGAGACTCTCGCTCTGATATCCTCCCTGTGGGAGGAATATGGACACTAGAACACTCGTCCATCTACCTACTTAACAGAATAAACTACTGGAAACTTCAACAAGGTGTCTTTATTCCTCCCATGGGGAGGATATCAGAGCAACAGTCTACTAGACCTGGTTGCTAAAGGGATTTTATCTGGACTAATCCTTTGTACTCATTTCTTATAAAATATAGATGGTGATTTTGTATTTACTGAAATTCTGAAGGTATCCAAACTGTCAAAGTAGATTATGCCTTGAAGGTAAAGCTTGTTGTATGTGTTAAAGAATCATTTTTAAAGTTGTGTGTAAGTTCTTGAATTAGTGTAGTTAGTTGATTTGCATTTGTTTACAGGGATTGTCCATCTGGACATTGCCCATATACAATGGAGGCCTATGAAGAAAAGCTCTACACAGAAGCTTTTATGAAGATTAATATATCACTTAATAGCAAATGTAGTTTACAAACATGACCTCAAAATCAAGTTGCTCATTGTTATGCTGTTCATAGGTGTGTACTAGGCTAATGGCCCTGGAGCCTTTACAAGCCTAGCCCATAGAAGTGCCCTGGCATGGTGCCGCCCGACATTCTATCAAGTAGAGCCACTGCAGTGATCCCCGGGATGAACTTTCTATTTCCTATCCACTCATCAAGATTTCTCTTGAAGAGGGCCATTGAGGTGCTCTGCATGAAATGTATGGGAAGTCTATTCCAGAGCATGGGCAGTCTCTGGGTTATGAATCTGTCCCTCCAGCATGTTCTGTTGATTGTGGTAATGAGGTCTCTGGAGTGTGTGGTGCGGAGGGATTTGGATTTCTTTATATATAGTATTTCTAACAGAGCTGGGTCTGACATGGCTTTGTAAGTCAAGCAGAGATCGCTTCTTAGTAGTCTATATGAGACAGAGAATAGTTGGAGTTTTTTTTACTCTGTCCATGTAGGACATGTGTTTAAGGCCTAAGATCCTCTTTGTGAGGTACTGTTTGACCTTTCCAGCTGTTGCATATGTCTAGTGAGGTACATGCCAAATGGGCCATTATACTCGATGATTTGCCTAATGAGGGAAGAGCAGAGAAAGATGATGACCTCTTTCTTCCTGGATGCAAAACCCTTGGTCATGAGATGTGCCACTTAGAAGGACTTTCTGACCACAGTGGCAGTGTGTTGGTCAAAGGAGAGGTTGCTGTCAACCTGTGTCCCCAGATCTCTTATAACGCCTTCAGTGTTCAGTGGGCTCCCATCAATGTGGTAATTAGTGGGAAGTGAGTTTTTCCCAAAGGAGATGATGGTGGATTTTTTGGCATTAAGCTTAAGGCCATGGTTTTGACACCTGTCACTGGTCTCAGTGAGGCCTTTCTGTAGGATGTCTACATCACTTGGGGAGTTATAATGGCTCCCAGCTTGCAGTCGTCTGCGAACATGGTCAGCCAGAGTCCCTCTGTTTGTGTGTTTTTTCTGGGTGATCTGGATAAAGTATCAGCAAGATAAAGAAGTTTGCTTTTTGTGTAAACAAGATTCAAATTGTACTTGTGCAATTTGAGCATCATGTGTTGCAGTTTAGCTTGAGCTGCATGCATAGGCTTTCTCAAAATAGTAACAAGAGGTTGGTAGTTAGTTTCGATCTAGATAGCTCAACCATAAATATAATCATAAGACTTTGAAAAAGAGCTTTTGGCAATTGTGTTTGTATGTTCAATCTGGGCATATTGCATCTTGGTCTGGGTATGAGTTCTCGATGCATAGGCTACTGGTCAACCCTCTTGAAGAATGACTGCACCTAGACCAAACTTAGAAGCATCACAGGAAAGAGTAACTGATTTGTGAACAGTATAGTAACTGAGAGTTGGGGGGTTGGCAATTTTCTGTTTCAGGACACCAAATACTCACTGGTGCTGTTCTGACCATGATCAAATTACATCTTTGTGTGTCAGCTCTCTTAATGATGCTAAAAGTTGGCTTAAATCTGGAATGAACTTGCCTAGATAGTTGACCATGCCAAGAAAATGTAGGGCTTGAACATTGTAGCTGGCATCTTGAGAATTGCGGTTTGCTTAGAAGGATCTGGTCATAAGTCTGAACTGGTAAACAAATGACCAACATAAGTAACTTGTAGCCTGAATATGCACTTCTGAGGATTCAGCTTAAGATTCACTCCATGTGCTCTTTCCAGAACATTTGTGAGGTTTCTGTCATATTAAACTTCACCATTGCCTCCTAGTAGAATATGATCTACTATAATAGCACATGGATAGCCTAAACAAATTTGCTCCATTGCACACTGAAAGACTGCACTGGCAGAATTTATTGCAAATGGCATTCTCAGAAATCTATACCTTCCAATTGGTGTACCGAATGTGGTAGACAATGAAGATATTTGGTCAAGCAGAATTTGCCAGAATGAACTCTCTCTGCATCTAAGACAGAAAAAAGCAGTAGTGTTTGGCATGAGGGCAGCAACCTCTTCATCCGTGCACATGGGAAGATGTGGCCTTTTTGATGCTTTGTTCAAATCTCTTGGATCAGTGCATATTCTGATATCAACTGAGCTTCACGTATGAGCTACCACCATGGAAGATGCCCATTCAGTAGGTTCCTCTACTGGGCAAATTACTCCTAGCTGCACCATTTTGTCTATCTTGGCTTTGACTTTGCTCTGTATAGCTACTGGAACTTTCTGTGCTGGTCTGATAACTCGGCTGACCTCTGGGTCTAACCTCATGGAGTACACAACTGGTAGTTTGCCTAGTTTGTCTGCAAAAATATCAGGATACTCAGAAAAATAGTTTGGGCAAAATTTGAGCTTTTGTCATGCAGGCTTACATGGTGAACTTCTTTATTAAATGAAAGCAGTCCCATTTTCAAACTACCTCTGAGGTGTAATAATGACTTCACTTGTCTCTTGACTACGAAAAATTTAAAGTCATAGCTGTTCCTAGCAGAGTAACATGAAAGCACTACTGAGCCTTCAGTTTGAATCTCTTCACCGCCATAAGCAACAAGCTTTTACTCTAGCAAATGTTTCTGCTGACATAACATTGCACTTTGAGCTAGTATCTACTTTGAGCTCTATGGGGATGCCATTAATCCAAACGGTACAAAAGATCTCATTCTTTGCCCACAAATCTACTGCATTAACTGTTTCACCAAGCACAGACACACCATTAACATAAAAAGTAGGGTCACAGCTTTCTAATTGATCAACTTTCCTCTTGGAATGCCCTGTTTTAATAAAACAATGTGCCTTATTTGATTTACAAAACCTTTTGAAATTATTCCACTTATTGCAAGACCTTCTGACCAAAAGCTAAGCACTTTTTTGGGCTCATGATTTCCACCACAATTAAGACAGTTTGAATGTGGGTGGTGGTACATGTTTGACATTGCTGACTCACCCTTATGCTTCACTGAGCATGCTGTGGAATTAGCTATAAAGACTCTGGGTTTCCCAGGGACTTTTACAGGACCTGCAGTAGCTGTTGTGTGCTTGGGCCTGTTTCTTTTAACCACGTGCTGCATAATATCAACATGAGCTTTGTCAAAGTGCCTTCTACAGCTGTTCTTAATTGTTAGCATACTTGTGTGCTTTTCTATAAGCTCATATATCTGACAAATTTCAATGTCCTTATTCAACAGTAAATCACTGTCTTGAAGCAAAATCTTTCTCTCTGTGTCATTATTAATACCACACTCAAGCGTGTCTTTTATGAACTCATCTTTCCAATCACCAAATCTGCATATTTTAGCCTTGAGAAATAAGGCTGTTATACGTACCTCCCTGGACTACATGAAAAGAGACATAGAGGAGCTCTCTGAGCATGTAGCCCAGGCGGTATGACCCTGACCTTGAGTAGCATCTTACCCTCACCAAGAATGATGCCACAATATGAAGACAAGATGATCAATTTCAACAATTGGCTTAAGTATTGGTGTCATTCAAAAGGGATCCAATGCCTGTCAGCCTGGGATGACATGCTCGACAAGCCACAATGCTTCGCTACGGACGGCTTGCACCTGTCTCCCTTGGGCTTTCGGATATTGGCAAAGGCTCTTGCTACCCCCATAGTGCCTTTTTTAGGCAAGGCTCAAAAGACAAACTCACCTCCATAGGTATCACAAGGGATAAGAAACTAAGAGTAATGCTACTCAACTTCAGAAGTCTAAACCTCAAGATGCACGCACTCGAAACTCTCCTTAGCATGGAGAACATCGATATCTGTGCAGTAACAGAAACCTGGTTCAAGGCTCCCGAGAGCACCCCAGCACTACCAGGTTATACCTCATACCATGCTTTTCGGCCCCAAAACTTGGACCGAACCACAAAAGGAGGGGGAGTATCAATATTCGTCAAAGATATCCACACCTCCAGGTTGGTGGCACAGCACAAAGCATCAGAGACTATCCATGTGTAACTAACAGTGGGTAAAACTGCCTTCCAGTTTATAGCCTGCTACAGACCACCCTCCCAAACCCAGGAACCCCACACGGCCTTACTGAGAACACTGGAAAATATGAAGGTCTCTCCAAACACCATTATATTGGGCGACTTCAACTACCCAAACATAGACTGGGAGCATTACTCTAGCTCCAACATCCTAGCCCAAAGGTTCCTAGAATTTATAAAATCAAATGCTATGGAACAACTTGTTACCACTCCCACAAGAGGGGAAAACATACTGGACCTGATCATCACCAACATGGGGACTCTATGCTCCAGACCAGAAGTATATCCCTCACTGGTAAGATCAGACCATAAACTAATCTCACTGGATATTCACATACCGACCCCACCCCCTGCCCAGAAAACCACAGTGAAAAACTTCTCTAAAGCAAATTTCACACTCCTCAAGACCAAGGTGGAATCCTTCAAAGCCCCTGGGCCTGTGGAAAATATGGCCCAGACCACAGAATCCTTTATAAACGCATTCTATGAACACCTTCAGGAATGCATGGATCATACAATCCCAAATAAAACAAAGACCCAGTACTCCAAAGGCAGACGTCCTATCTGGTGGACCTCAGCCATAAACAAACTATACAATAGAAGGAGGAAGCTACTACATGATAGAGCAAAATCCCAAAAAGGGAAGTCATCTCTGATCAGTATTAGCAAAAAACTACGGGCACTCATAAAATCGTCTAAGGCCAGCTTCGAGAGAAAAATTGCACAGGACACTAAGGATAATCACAAAGCTTTCTTTAGTTATGTTAGGAACCTGGGTGGGAATTCCCAGATATGCTCAGAATTAGTCCAAAATGACAAAAAATACACCGAACCCACAGAAATTGCCAACATCCTAGCTGACAGGTTCAGCGCAAACTTCTCCCCCCCACCAAAAGGGCAAATATCTATCCCAGCAGAGTGCTGCCACCCTGACATCTCAGATGCTCAGGTAAGAGCCGCCCTCTCCAAAGCAAAAATCACAGCATCAATGAGACTAGACGGTATCCCGGGCTGCGTCCTACATGAACTCCAAGAAGAGCTAAACCCAAACATAAAACTACTGTTCCTTCTCAGCCTTACTACAGGATATGTACCCAAAGAGTGGCATTCAGCAACAGTGGTCCCTCTCCACAAAGGTGGTGCCTCAATGGATCCTGGAAACTATCGCCCCATAAGCCTGACTAGCTTGGTCTGCAAAGCTATGGAAAGGATCATCATGGACCTCATAAATAAAGATATTGGGGACCTACAGACACTGGATCCTACCCAGTGCGGCTTTGTTAAGGGCAGATCCTGCCTCTTAAACCTGGTTGATTTCTTTGAGACAGTCACCAAGGCCATTGACGAGGGGAAGGTGGTCCACACAGCCTACCTGGACCTCGCAAAAGCCTTCGATACAATACCCCACTCGGGCATTATAGATAAGCTCACCAGCTTAAATATAAACCCCTATGTCACTAGATGGGTTGCAAACTGGCTCAAGGACAGAACCCACATGGTTAGAATTGCTGGAGCCGTGTCAGACTCCAAACCAGTTACAAGTGGAGTCCCACAAGGCTCAGTCCTGGGACCTCTCTTGTTCGGAATATATTTCTCGGAGGTACAGGCCAACACAGAAGGACTGTGGCTGACCAAGTTTGCAGATGACTGCAAACTGGGCGCCATAATCAACTCTCCAGCTGACACAAGCATCCTCCAAAAGGGCCTCATAGAAACAGACAACTGGTGCCAGAGCCATGGCCTCAAGCTAAACGCCAAAAAGTGTATAGTCATCCCCTTTGGCAAAAACAAAGTGCCTACAAATTACCACATAGGTGGTAATCCATTAAGTACAGAAGAAGTCATTAGGGATGTTTGTCAGAACTTCAAGCCTTATGCATCAATCCTCTCTATCTTATCTTCTAAAAGGATAGGGTATCACTGAGAACTAATTCTTCCTTTTTACCAAAAGTGGTGTCAGAGCAGTCTATCAACAATCTATTAACCTTCCAGTGTTCTTTCCTAACCATTCTAACAAGGGAGAGTATTGCCTGCACTCCTTGGATGTTCATAGGCAAATATGATTTTATCTGGACAGAACAAAATCTACCCGTAAATCAGACCAACTGTTTCTGACTTTTTCTGGACCTAGACGAGGTCATCCTGTATCAAAAGTTACATTGGCTTCATGGTTGAGAAATTGTATTACCTTTATCTACAACAAAAACAATCTCACCTTGCCTCATAGAGTGAAAGCTCATTCTACAAGATCTGTGGCAACTTCAGCAGCTTTCCATGCTAAAGCTTCCCTCAATGATATTTGCTCAGCTGCTACTTGGGCCAAACCTCATACCTTTATTCTTCATTACAAACTGGACTTGGCCTCCAGAGGTAGAGCTTCCTTTGGCTCCATAGTCCCCAGAAATGTCCTTCCATGAGGGCCACCCAGGGATACAGGTAGCTGGGGTCTCTGTCCCATCAGTAAGGAATGAATGAAGATTGACATCATCAGATAAAGAAGTTATGTCTTACCATAACATTCTTTCTGTGTTGTTGATCTTCGTTATTCATTACTTCCCACCCTCCATCCCCCATTCGGAGGTTCCTGGTTGATCTCATGTACTCCTTTATTGTAGGTCTGTTATGACCAGAGGTAGCCTCTACTTTTAGCTATCAACTTGCAAACTCGATCTGAGGTAACAGGGAGGAGAGCATTCTGGGTAGGACCTTGGCTAAAGAGTTTTTGGCTGACGCGAGCTTGATATTGGCCATCTCAGTTCCGAGGACGGAACCGGTAACCCATCAGTAGTGAATTAAAGAATATCAACAACACAGATGGAACATTATGGTAAGACATAACTTCTTTTTTTGATGAAGGAGAAGGGTTCCCCAGATCTCCACTGGCAGATGTCTCATTTGGAGACATTTTAGAAATCATGTTACAAAAAGGTAGATGGTCTTCCCAGAACCCTTCTCAGGAGAAATTAGTGTTCCTGGAAGCTTTCAGGTCTGGACCATCTATATCTTGCCCCCCTCCCCAGGTGGATGAGCTTGTTGACCTTCTCTCCTGCCGGGCATGGAAGGAGCCAGATTCCATAGAGCCAATCCCTAAACACCTAGGCAAGATCCTCAGTGCAGCACTAGACAGACAACATTGGGCCAAAGGTATTCCTGTAGATGCCATGGTTGTTGTGGCATCCATGAAAAAGGCTCTAGACATATAAAGCTCAACTGTCCATCCCCCTAACAGAGAATCTAGGGCCTGGGACAGATATGGCAAGTGAGTATATGCATCAGCAACCTTTGCTTCATGATCACTGAATTACCGGGTACATTTTACTAGGTTACAGAGGGACTTAATAAAGGAACTCTTTAACTCTACCCCTGGGTCCATGTTGGTGAAGGAGATGCAAGCTTATTCTTCATGACTGCCCACCCTACAATCAATATCAAACATGTCCATGAGGTTAATATCTCACCTGGCTGAAGGTTCCTCATGGGTTGCAGGTACAGGCATATCCATTAGGAGATTCAAAAGCTGCTAGACAAAAGAGTCATTGAAGAGGTCCCACCAGACCAGAGAGGATCCAGTTTTTACTCAAGGTTCTTTTTAGTGCCAAAGAAAACGGGGGACTTGAGACCCATTCTGGATCTCAGTTATCTGAGTAAACTCATAACGAACTCCAAATTCTGGATGGTCATGGATCACTCCATTCTACTGTTGCTTCAGAAAGATGACTGGACGTGCTCTGTAGATCTGAAGGATGCATACTCACACATAGAAATGAACAGATGATCCCGAAGATTCTTTTGCTTCTGGCTGGGAGTCCATCATTATCAGTTCAGAGCCTTGCCCTTTGGTCTCACCACAGTCCCTAGGAGGTTCACCAAATGTTTGGCAATGGTTGCAGCTCATCTAAGGCTGCATGGAGTCTGGGCGTTTCCTTATTTAGATGATTGGCTTTTCACCACATCAACCAGGCATCTACTGATAATAGCCAGAGACTATCTTCTTCAGTTGACTCACTCTACTCACTCTCTAGGCATCCCTGTTGATCTTGCAAAATCCATACCTCAGCTAGTACAAGTCTTAGAGTTTATAGGGGCTCGCCTGGATACAGTGAATCTTCAAGTGTTTTTACCACAGAGCAGAATTATCTCTTTAAAGTTGTATGTCAGTCAAGTTCTGTCTCATCCTTGTCCTCCATCCAAACTGCTCTTAAGAGCTTTGTGATCGATGGTTGCTGCAATTACATTGATACCAACAGCTTATTTTCACATAAGGATCCCTTCAGTGGACTATACAAGTGCAGAGGTCTGTTCTGCCCCAACCCTTACAATTTCTGATATGTCCTGGGTATGCAAGGACTCATTAATATGGTGGATCCAATCCAGCAAGATTTGCCAAGGTCACCCGTTTATTCTTCCTTTACCCACTGCCACTTTGACCAAGGATGCCTCCCAGTTTGGGTGGGGTGGGGTATTACTTGGGATGGGCTGTTTAAGCCACATGGACTCTAATAGAGACCAAATTGCATATAAATGTCCTGGAGATGACAGCAGTCCTTTTAGCATTACAGCCCTTCCACAATTCTCTTCCTTTCAGGACAATTGTATTCAAACGGAAAGTATGCCAGTGGCTTGGTACATCAACAAATGGGGAACCAGATCTTACCCTCTTTGCTGAGAAGCAGTGAGAGTTTGGCAATGGGCGATCTCATCCAACCACTTTCTTATAATGACACACATTCCAGGAAATCAAATGTGCTAGCAGGCAGGCTCAGCAGGACTATTCTGACACCTCACAATTGGCCTCTCAAGCAGTCAGTTTCAAATATAAATCTTCCAGTGAGGTCAACCATGCTTCAACCTATTTGTCTGTCCCCTCAACAACAAGTGCAGCAGGTTCTTTGTCTTAATCCCTCCTCAGGGACAGTCACCAGGAGATGCTCTAGCCCACATTTGGCCCTCTGTTCTTCTTTATGCTTATCCCCCCCTACCCTTAATTGTCAAGTTTCATCAGAAAGCTTTCAGGTTGAAGAGCAAGGTTAATACTCATTGTCCCCTTTTGGCCTTGGCAGATTTGCTTTCCCTTCGTATGGTCTCATCTAATATGTCCTCCATGGACACTGGACCTCAGTCCAGATCTCCTCTCACATCCGTCTGGCCTGATTCATCCAGACATTCCAGGCCTCAAATACTACATGGTTTCTCCAATTCCACTAATGGCTAGACATTCCAGGCTTTCCTCTCCTGTTCAAAGAATTTTGTTTTCATCTTAGAAACCCTCTTCAAGAAAGATTTGTAAAAGTAAATTGAAGAGATTCTCCTTATGGGCTCAGCAGAGATATTTGAATGCTTTTTCTGCTCCTATCCCTGCTGTTTTAGAATTTCTAACATTTCTTTTTCAAGGTGGAGCCAGTTTCTCTGCTATTAAAGTTCAACTGGCTGCCATTTTGAATTTTCACTTTGGAGATAGTTTTCCCTTTGGCATCATCTAAGCTGTGTAAGGCTTTTTTTAAGGATACTTTTTTTTTTTTTTTTTTTTTTTATACTTAGGCTATCTATCAAGGACCCTATACCACATTGGGATCTTACTTTAGTTGTACAGACTCTAATACAGTCTCCCTTTGAACCCTGAGCAAAAGTGGACCTCCAGTTTTTTTCTTGGAAAACAGTTTTTCTCATAGTCATAAATTCAGCAAGGTGAGTCTCTCAACTCCAAGCACACTGTTCAAAACCCCCTTAATTAATCTTTCATAAAGACAGAGTTACCTTATGTACAAATCATTCTTTCTTACCCAAAGTTGCATCAGAAGCAAATATCAATCAAGTCAATTTGCCAGTTTTCTTCCCTAAATTTGAAAACGAAGGAGAATACATGCTCCATTCTTTAGATGTACATAGACAAATTCATTTCTATCTTCATAGAATGAATGACATTTGAAAGTCCAATCAATTATTCATTTCCTTTTGCCAAAACAAGTTGGGTAGGCCTGTCTCAAAAACTACAGTAGCAAAATAGATACCTGATTGTATTTCTCATGTGTACTCCTTAAAAGGTTTGGTCAGCCGCAGTGGTGCAGCAGTTAGCATTGTCGCCTCACAGCAAGAGTTCTTCTGTTCGATTATCAGTCACAGCGCCTTCTATGTGGAGTCTGCATGTCCGTGCGGTCAAGTGAGTTTTAAAGACATGGTGTGTCTGTGTGTCTATGTGTGTGTGTGTGTTGCTGTGGTGACCCCTAATGGAGAAGCTGGAAGACATTGCTTTTACTTCTTAAAAGGTTTGACTTTGCCATGACAACTAAAATCTCATTCAACTAAGTCAAAGGCTACATCATCTGCTTTTTGGTCCAGAGCTTCCATTGATGACATTTGTGCAGCTACCATTTGGTCTTAAGCACATACTTTTGTGGCTCATTATAAATTGGACATCTTCTCCAGTAACAGAGCTGTGTTTGGCTCTGCGCTACTCCGAAACACCCTTCTATGAGGGCCACCCAATGTTACTGTAGCTGGGGACTGTCCCATTCATTGAGGAGCAAATGAAAATTACATCAGATATTTAAGTTATGTACTTACCATAACTATGCATATGTGTTGTCCATTTTTATTCTTCCTCAACTCCCCCCCCACCTTCCACCTTCCTTGTCTTTGGGAATGACCTGTGAAATTTGTCAGGAACCAGTGTTCCTGTTTGAGCCCCTGTTCGAGCCCCTGTTCTGTTGCATCTTTTTCTATCAGGGTTATGGTTATGTTAAAATTTTTAAACATAGCTTAGAGGCAGCAAACTTGATCTGACATAAAGCAGTGGTCAGGGGCATTATGAGTAAAGGGAGGAGCTGGAGAGTGGAATCCTAGACTGCAAAAAAGTGGCAGAGTTTGATCTAGGGATTGGATCCAAACCCCATTTGTTGAGTAAGAATGAAAATGGGCAGCAAAGATAAATAGCCATGGTCAGTACATAACTTAAATTTTCTTAATTTTGTTGATGTTTCATTACTGTCCTCTTCAGGTAAGTTATTTTAAAACTAGTACTGTTGTGTTTTAATGGACTGTCTTGAGACTGTAATGTAGTTTTAAACAGAGCACTAATTTTTTCTGTCAGTTTAAAAGTGGTGTAAATTAACCGAAAATACATTTTTCTGTGGAGAAATTGTGTTTATTTCACTTTTGTTGGCCTAGCATAGTGTTTTAGAGTGCTTTTTACTGTCCTTTTCTCTCAAAAAAAAACATTTGTGTATTGGTAGCATTATCGATAATTTCTGCTTGTCTTCCCCAAGAAAGAGACACCAGTTTTGGTTTGACCATGAAACAGACTACCGGTTCCACAGTCTGTCCTTCTTCCAGCTGCTGAAAGAAAAAATTAAACAGCCTTTGCCACTGCAACAGGCTAGCAATTTGCCTCAGCCGCAGGTAGTTGACTGCTGTTGTACTTCAAACCTCTCATCTTCTACCCTGGATCGCTGTGGTGTAGTACCTACAGCCATTATGGACTTGGGGTTAGCCGCGTCCTCTGCAGCTTTTGGGGTCTGCTCAGTGGGCAAGGAAAAGCCACTACTGTTAGTCCTGGGAGAGGGAACAGAGAAAATGTCCTTGTTTTGTCAGAATGCTGTGCACATGCCACTGATGCCATTAGCAACTTCGTTGGCTCCATTTTTCCTGTCAAAAAGAAACGGAAAACCAAACGTATCTACTCATCCTCAGTTTCCTTTGGATAGGAGTAGTTTATTGGGTCTGGCTGAGGATTGAATTCAGGCTATTGATCCTTCTTGAAAAGTAGTTTCTGGTTAAAGGAAATTTCTTTTCCTGAAGAGATTCAAGATTCAAAATCTGAACAGGAAGACGCAGGGACAGATTCATTTTTTTCTCAGATTTCTTATTTAGACTCAGAAGAGTGCTCAGTTTCTGATTCTTCCTGTGGGGGGGTCTCTTTCGTTCAGACTACTGTTAGAATGTGCCAGTGTTTTCAGTGGGAGAACTCTGAGATTTCTCAGTTCTTCAGAAAGTATTGAGTTGTTACAGAAAAATTTCTAGAACCTGCACCCATTCCTCCTATTCTGTCTACTTTAGCAGATGTGTTTTTTAACTGCCTGCAGTTTTCCTGATAGTTATCCAGCTGCACCTAAAAAGGGAGATAGGATGTATAAAATTTCTCATTCTTTTACATTTTTATACATTATTCCATAACCTGACCCATCAGCAATAGCTTTAGTTGATTTCACTGTTCTTAAGCACTTAGTTAATTTCAATCCTACTCTATATGATAATGATGTGAAAATTATTCATAGGTGTGGAGGAAAAGTGTATACTACTGCAACATTGATTTTCAGAATTATGAATTGTCAGGCTCATATGTTAAAGTTTGTTCTGACAAATTGTGAAAGTACAAGGAATATTTTATCTGCAGTTTCTTTTTTGTGAGGACAAATCTGCTTTAAATATTTTAGTTTCTTCTATTGCTTGGGTTACTACTTATTCTTTACGGTATGTGTATATGACTCTAGTGATACTTCTTCCAGGGTCTGTGAGCACTGTTACTGTTTTGAGGAGGTCTGCATGACTGCATTCTCAGAACCTCTCAGATGATGATTAAAATGAGATTTTAAATTTACCCTTGGATAGAGATGTAGTGTTCGGTCTCTGTGTTGCAGATGTGATCAAAATTTGACGAAAGGGGCAAGATGATCTAGGGATTGTCTAAGATTTTTCAGCCCACCTTTTCCAAATTTTCCAAGAGATTTTCTATCTCCTCATCCAATTTTGGCAAAAAAAAAAAACAGTCTCAACAAAATACAGGTAAACAGATGTTTAAGAAGAAGTGGCAAATGGGTTCCAAAAAGAAGTCTCAAACCTCCCAAAACCAAGGACAGTCCAACAAGTCTGGGTTACTATTCAAGAGACCTTGTGAACTCCTCCCCACCCTGGTCCCCTTTTTTCTTCCAGGTTTAAATCTCCATTTTTCTCTTTGCTAACAGATAGTTTCAGACAAATGTGTTCTGAAAATCATTCATCAAAGTTACAGCTGGCAGTGGGAGGAAATTTCTCCTTTCCAGGCAGTCATCCCTCATCTTCCAGATCAGACTCTCTTGTTTCCATTGGTTCTTCATCACATCCTGTCCCATGGAGGATAGAACCAATTTCTTCTTCCCAAGTTGGGAAAAGTTTTTATTCAAAAATGTTCCTAGTGCCAAAGAAATAAAATTCTAGGAGAGCAGTTTTGGATATTTCTTTCCTAAACCTGTTTGTGATATTTCCCAAATTCAAAATATCACCTCACAACCTGTTACTTCTTTCTCTTTCAGGTTTTCTGGCAACACTAGACTTAAAAGATGCTTATCATTACATCCCTGTTCATCCAGGCTTCTGACATTTCTTAAGGTTTTATGTGTCTGGATCACATCAGTTCTCTGCCTTATCTGTTATACTATCCACTGCACCAAGAGTGCTCACAAAGTGTTTAGCTCCAGTTATAGCTAATTGCAGACTACAGGGTATCCATGTTTTTCCACATTTAGATGACTTGCTTATCTTTGCAGACTCTCTTAAAAAGCATCAGGAATCTCTTTCTCTCTCTCTCTCTCTCTCTCTCAGGTGAAAGAGCTCTTACACAAGCTTGGATTCCAAGAGAACATTCAAAAATCTCTCTTGATTCCTTTACACGGGATTGTGTTCCAGTGATGTAAACTAGACACCTCAGTTCAAAGAACTTTTCTTATGCAGGAAAAAAATAGATCTTTATCTAGATCTATTTCTAAGGTTTTCCACTCAGACTTCGGTCACTGCAAGGGAATACCTCAGGATTTTGGGTCTGTTGGCATTGATGATTCTCATAATACCCCTGGCAAGACTCCACCTGAGAAAGATACAGTAGTATCTGAAATCTATTTGGTTCCACCATCAACACCCTTTGTCTTTTCAAATTCCAGTACTGGGGTTTGTCAGAAGAGAAATTATTTTGTGGAGAGAACAGATATCTTTAAATCCAAATCTCCCCTTCTTCCTCCCTGCTCCAAAGCAGTCAATTACTGCAGATGTTTCGTACTTTCTTTGGGGAGCAGTTTCTGGAGGGATAAAAGTTCAGAGGGTGTGGGACACTAAGGGCAGATTCAAGCACATAAATATCAAGGAGCTGCTTGCCCTGATCAAGGCACACAACTTTCTGAACCATCTTTGGTCTCCAGGACCTCTTCAAGTGGTTACAGACAATACCACAGTCACATAGTACATCAACAAGCAAGGGAGAACCAAGTAGTACCTTCTTTGCAGACTAGTCATGTTAGCTTGGGGTATAGCTTCTCAACATAATCTCAATCTACAGGCATCCTACATTCTGTCAGAGCAAAACTGTGTGGCAGACAAGCTGAGCAGGACCAAGGCAGACCCCCCCACCCCCACCCCATGAATGGAAACTAGATCAGGAGTTCTTCCAAGATTTGATCCATTTGTGTGTGTTACTATCCTTTGACCTTTTTTTATTCCTCTGTTAAGGTTCATTTACCATCCATTTCAGCATGTCTGCCCATGGATCCTCCTCTTCCAAAGTAGTTTCATGTTAAAATGTTCTTGAAAGTGATTTTGTATAAGAGGCAACTGAGAAAGCGAGTGCCCCCTCCTTGGGATCTTAATTTTGTGTCAGAGAAGCTAACACTTGTTCCATTTGAACAGCTAATCTGGCTGACTTGAAGTTCTTAACTTGGAAAACAGTTTTACTCATACAAAAAGGGTATCTGAGTTGCAAGCTCTTATGGTGAATCAACCTGATCTCATTTTCCATAGGGAGAGGATTTCCTTGAGAATTAATCCTTCTTTTATGCCTAAAATGTATCCACATTAAGCCAGACTATCCATCTCCTCATTTTCTTTCCTGAACTTGGGGAGAAAGGATATTCTGTACCATGGATGTCCGCAGACAACTTGGGTACTATCTTGACAGAACTAAATTGTTCAGATCTTTGGATCAATTGTCCATTTCTTGTGAAGGTAAGAAAATTGGACAACCTGTGTCAAAACAGGCTATTTCCAAATGGTTGTCTAAGGCTATTAAGTTTTGTTATACTCACCATAACTAAACTATTCCAGGCAGGGTCAAGGCCCACTCTACCGGGGCCTTGGTTCATCGATGGCTTTTTGGAAAGGGTTGGATTCTAGAAGTGTTCTAGAAGCTGCTACATGGTCCTGTAAACATACTTTTACAAAGCACTATAAGCTTGATTCCTTTTCTTGGCCGAGATCAAGTTTTGCTAGGACCATTCTCCAGAGGCAGCTGGATTCTTCTCTTTTCAACTCCCAAATATTGTTAGCTGAGGTAATCTACCCATACAGCAAAGGCCACTGCAGCAGTGATCAATATGATGAACATAGTACAGTTGTGTAAGTAAAATCATAATAGTAGATGTTCAAATGATCACTGCTTCAGTAGCTTCTCACTCCACCCATCCCTTTGTTTTTTGGAGTGTTTTTTATGCCAGGGTATGGATATTTATTTTTTGTTCATAGCTATCTCCTTTCAAAGCTCAGCCTACCACTCTGTCTCTGCTGGCAGGAAGCCTTGCACCCAAATTTGTCTCATAGTCCACACAACTTGAGCTTCCTGACAGTCTGGGTGCATGGAAGGTGGCCCGAAGCTTTGAAAGCTGTCTGTCTGTTATGTCCCGAGCCATACATAACCCATATAAATAAGGATATGACATATAGCATTAGTGATCATTCTATCATCTACTGTTATTGTAAGTTTTACTGACACAACTGTACTTTCTTCTTTTGCCCTTCACAAAAGTTCTTCAGATGCTCTTGGTATTATATGACCATTTGCAGGGGGTCTATATCATATGAGTGAATCGCACAAATTGCGAACGCTCATAATATCAAATGTACCGGACCTCGAAGTGTTTTTTCTAAGATTGCGGTACAGTGAAGAATTTGATATTTGCCCTTTCCTCACTGTAGTGAGATCTCGGAGTTGAAATATATTTTTAGCGGGGGGTGTGGGGGGCACAGCCCCCAACAATAGGAAGTTTGAGGTCCGGTACATTCGATATTATGAGCATTCGCAATTTGTGCGATTCGTTCATATGATACAGGCCCTTTGCAGGTATTGCCCATGTGAAATAATTCACACAGAAGAAAAAGTGGAACAAAGAGGCACTAAGCTTAGAAAAGGGAAGGAGCAAACTATGTAGGAAAAAATAAGAACTGTGGGCACAATAAATGCAGAGAATGAATGAGGTTTAAAAGGCAGTATTTGAATGAACCATATAATGCTTAACTGACAATGACCGGATAGATTTTAAATAATGTTTCAACTACAGTTGTTTCAATAATATTTGTGATGTATAATGTTTGCAAATAAAGTGGTGTCAGTGTTTGATTTTCATTTATATAGAGTTCACCTCTACAAAGAGGCCAGTCAGAAGTGGAGTCCCTCAGGGATCAGTCCTTGGACTGCTCCTTTTTGGCATTTACTTCTCAGAAGTCAAGGCCAATGTCAGTGGTCTCTGGCTGATTACATTTTCAGATGATTGCAAATTTGGAGCTGTCATTGAATCTCACACTGACTTAAATGCTGTCCAGAAGGGACTGACACAGACAAGCAAATGGTGTTAGAGCCATGGACTGAAACTAAATGCCAAGAAATGCATAATAGTATCCTTTAGGAAGTCGTCCATCCCTGGTAGCTATCATATTGACAACACACCCCTTACAGTTGACCTAGTAGTCAGGGACTTAGGAACACACACAGATAGTAATCTAGCCTTTGATCATCACGTGTCTACAGTGGTGAGGAAATCATTCTATGTTGTACAACTTATAAACAAAGGTATGGCATCTAAGTCCAAGGAAGTCATTGATGTTCTTCGTGTTTCACTGTTGCAGTCATCACACTTGGATTATCTGCCTGCAGATAGCCCTCAGTCAGCCCGAATACCAGAGACTTAGTATTTCTGCGTCGGTTGCTTTCACTCCAGGACTGACGTCAGGTTGTCAGGGGTATAAAAACAGGCAAACGATGCCATTACATCAGTCTTTCTTGCTGAGGAGTCCAAATCAGAAGCAGTTTGCACGAGTGCCAGTCGGCAGCTACGTGAGTTTTCATTTCCGAATTGAATCATCCTGAAGTCTTCTAAAGCTAAGTACTCCATTGGGGATCCTTTTTTCTTGCTCTAACGGATGTCAGAAAAAGTTAACAATTGTCTCGCCTGTGGAAAGCAAATACCATAACGAGATTTCCATTCTTACTGCATCACCTGTTTAGGCCCAGACCACGACGTACCTCGCTGTCGGTTTTGTGCTTTGTTCAACGGCCGAACTATTTGTCATCAGGCCCTTATTGTTGCTAAATACTTTTGCTTTCGATTTCCGTATTCCAAAATGGCTTTGGTAAGCAATCCGACTACCAATCTTCCGAATAAAATGTAAGGATAAAGACAGAGACAGACTGCACATGTCCAAAACTGCCGACGACACTTCTGTTAAGCTAGTCGCCAGTTTGCCAGTACTCAGTGAGGTGCTTTTGCAGCCCCTGATGCCCACTTCGATAGATTCACAGGTCACTACCGAGACTCATTTGGAGTCCGGTGTACCGCGAGACTCTTCTTTGACTACAGACCCTGCGGATGTCTCTACCTTGGAAGGATCCAGAGCCGCTGTGCAGGCACTGGCTTCTGAGGAATTCTTTGCACTACCGATATTCGACACAAACCGACGACTTCTTTCATGTCTTCAGTTCTGTCTAAAACTACCGAGTTTCTAAGGCCAAGAGTACGAGCTACACCCAAAAAAACGACAACCCAAACTCAAGCATCTGCTTCCTTGCCACAACATCAAATGTTTAAAATGGCAGAAAATCTGATTTTGCTGATTAGGGGAAGCCAGCCTCCCCCTGCTAAGAGAAAAAGAGACCTGTCCCCAGCAGCTTTAACAGACCAAGAGTCAGACGAGTCTGAGGTTTCTGATTATGAAGACATGCCTTTATCTGCTTATGAGGATTCTAATGCAGAGGAATCCATTCCCTCTGCTTCACCTCCAGAGGATTTTTCTTTTGGTGAAACCCTACATACTTTAAGAGAGCACTTCCACTGGGAATGCCAAGACTATCCTCAGTCCAACAAGAGACTCAGAGAATTTTTAGGGTTGCCACAACATAGACCTTTAGCAGTACCTCTAATTCTGGATGTTGTGGATGATGTCTTTATGGAATCCAGTCTAACTCCTGATACTTTACCCCCTGCTCGTAAGAAACCATACAGGTACTGCAGAGTTCCTGACTCTCACAAATTTATTTTCAAAAATCCTACTGCTGACTTAGAGGTCAGCTCCCAGGGGCCTAAAGGTATAAAAGCAACTACAGCTAAGAATCCCACCCCTTCAGACAGGGATTCCAGAGCTTTAGACAGATGGGGTAAAAAAGTATGCACCTCTGCAACTCTTGCCATTAGGGCACCGAATTGCCAGTTTCACATGCTGAAGTACCAGCAAAATATTATGGAACTTATTAAGCAAAAATTAGCTACCTTTACAGACTCTCCTTTGAACAAGGACAATCTGTTTGGCACCAAAGCAGACGAGGTTCTAAAAAAGATGGAAGAGAAAGCTAAATATATGCAGACAGTCAAAGATTTCTTGTAAGTGCAGACTCCTAGATTCAGTAGGCATTGCCCCTCGAAGCATTGGACTTTCCAGCACCCTCAAGGCCATCCCAAACTAGACCCAGGGTTAACAGACCCCCCCCCCCAGACTACAGTCTCAGGGTATGCAGAGATCTAAGCAATGGAGTGCCTCCACTTCAAAAACAGGGAGTGCTAAGCCACCCCCTTATGGAAAGAATTCACAATGACTTCTCAACTTCACTCCTCACCTGCCCAACTGCTTGTGCCCCTAGGAGGAAAACTTGCCCATCATGCAAAAAACTGGACCTCCATCACCAAAGACTGATGGGTCTTCAACATTGTATCCCAGGGGTACAAATTTTACTTCCACTCTCTGCCAACCCCAAAAGGGTTCCCAGACCTTCCTCCAAACCAGTGGGCAGAGGCACAAAACCAAGTTCAATCCCTGCTCTCCATAAGGGTAATTCAACCTGTTCCTGTAGAACATATAGGTCAAGGGTTCTATTCCAGACTTTTCCTGGTACCCAGGAAAGAGGGCACTTGGCACCCAATCCATTTTTTTTCATTCTAAACACCTTCCTGGTGGTACCAAAATTCAAAATGCTCTCCCTTCAGCAGCTTCTTCCTATGCTGTCCAAAGATGCCTGATTAGCCACCCTAGACATAAAAGAAGCCTATCTGCACATCCCTATCAGGGACTCATGCAGGAAATATCCACATTTCAGGGCAGGATCTATGCATTATCAGTGCTTTGCACTTCCCTTTGACTTATCCACTGCTCCCAGAGCCTTCACAAAATGCCTGGCTCCAGCCATTGCCTACTGCAGACAGAGAAAAATTAAAATTTACCCGTACTTGGACAACTGCCTGATTCAGGCATACAGTCAGGAAATGCTGTTGCAGCACCTGACATTTGTAAAGAACCTTCTAACCTCCCTGGGGTACACTATCAATGAAAAGAAATCAAAACTAGTATTCCTGGGAGCAAGCTTGGACACAGCATCCCAGATGGCATTCCTTACTCCAAAAATACAAGCCTATCTGACAGGCTACTTCACTCAAATGGCCACCAGAACCCAGCTATCCGCAAGGAAAATCCTACAGGCTCTAGGGTTCATGGCCTCTTGCATCCTACTAATTCCATATGTCAGACTGCATATGAGGAAACTTCAGTGGTACTTAAGTCTTTGGTGCCAACATTCTCAGGACCTGGAAACTTTCATACCTATCATACCTTGTCTAAGGACAGAGTTTTTGTTGGTGGACAGCAGCATGCAACCACAGCAAGGGACTTCCCTTTACTCAGCACCATGCTGCTCAGACCCTAACCACAGACACATCAGACTATTCCTGGGGGGCACACCTGAACGACAAGTGCATTCAGGGCCACTGGAGCCCAAGTCAAATTAATCTGCACATCAACCAAAAAGAGATGCTAACTGTTCAGCATGCTCTAACAGCTTTCAGATCCCTACTCTCACCAGGACCCCTACTAATAAAAACAGACAACATTACAGTTATGTGGTACATCAACAAGTGGGGGGAAACCCACTCTTACCCACTCTGCAGGCTAGCCATGGCCCTGTGGTACACGGCATTGGACATGCAGGTTCATCTGCAAGCTCAATTCCTGCCAGGCAAACAAAACTCCCTGGCAGACGACTTAAGCAGAAATCTCCTAGACCTACATGAGTGGCAATTTGAACCCAGCACCTTCAGCCTTCTAATCCAGAAATGGGAGACCCCAGAGGTGGACCTCTTTGCCTCCCCCTGCAATCATCAGCCCAGCAAACTCTGCACCAGGACACCTCACAGCAGGGCCTGGAAAGTGGATGCCCTAGTCTTCCAGTGGGAAAAACCTCTCTATCTATGCATTCCCTCCTCTGCCCCTTCTCTCAAAAATATTACTCAAGATAAGACAGGACAGACCAAGGACAATCCTGATTGCCCCGGACTGGCCATGCCAGCACTGGTACCCACTACTGCGCAGCCTTTCACCGGTGTCACCCTTGCACCTACCCCAGATCCCAACCCTCCTCACTCAGCAGGGGGGACAGATCTTGCATCCGTAACTACAAACCCTGAATCTGTCAGCCTGGCTTATTCCTTGAATTCTCCCCCAGTGACCAGCCTAAGCAAGCAGGTGCTGCATGTCATTCTTGAAGCCAGAAGACCCATTACAAGGAAATCCTATGCTGATAAGTAGAAAAGGTATTGCTCCTGGATTCAGTCTAAATGAGAGGACACAGCACTGCCCTCCTTACCTCTAATCATGGATTACTTAGCAGATCTAATCCACAGAGGCCTATCCTTCTCCTCCATTAAGATCCATGCCTCTGCCATCTCGGTTAATTACAACACTGATCCACCTCTCTTCTCTCACCCTCTCATCAAACAGTTCCTGAGAGGGGCATACAACTTAAGGCCATCAAGGAGAGCCCCCACCCCTGATTGGGACCTTAACTTTGTACTGGAAAAACACACGCTGCTCCCCTTTGAGCTTGCAGCATCAGCAGAGTTAAAATTCCTCTCTTGGAAAATAGCCTTGCTTCTGGCCATCACTTCAGCTAGAACATTGTCTGAGTTACAAGCAATTATGGCTGTGGAACTCTTCATTATTTTTCATGCTGACATGGTCTCCCTCAGGACTAATCCTTCCTTTATGTCCAGTGTGGCTCTCAACCAATCTATCCATTTACCAACCTTCTTCCCTAACCCTCAGTATAAAGGGGAAAGGATCCTGCACTCCTTAGACATGCACAGGCAGCTCAGATTCTTCCTGGATAAGACTAAGCCCTTCAGGAAATCTGACCAGTTAATACTCAGTTTTGCACCAGGGGCAGAGGGCAAGGCCATTTCAAAACAGACAATTTCCAAATGGATAGCACACTGTATCCATTTCTGCTTACAAACACCATGGAAAACCAACCCCTCAGGTGGTCAGAAAACATTCCACTAGGGCAACTTCTACCTCTACAGCATTCCTTATTGGAGTCCCTACCAGGGACATTCTGGAAGCTGCTACCTGGAGTTCTGTATACACACCTTCACCAAGCATTACCACCTGCCTATCTTTTCCAAATCCAGGGCGGGTTTTGCAACAGCAGTCCTGAAGGGCATACTACCCAGCCCCAACCCTTCTTGACTGCCTCCACCCTTTTTTCAGCTTTGGGAATCAACCCAAGTGTGATGACTGCAACAGTGAAACATGAAGAACATAGTAGAGTTGTATACACTTAGCATAAATGTAGATGTTTGAGTGTATTCACTGTTGCAGTCCTGCTTTCCCTCCTTCCAGCCCCCTTCTCTCTCTCTCTCCTCTCTGTGTATATTACTCACCCCTTACAGGGGTATTGGTATTGGTATTTACTTTTTACTGATGGTGATTTCTCACCATAGCTTAGCTCCCTATTGGGGGGCTTCTGACATTTGGGGCAAGAAAAACTGATGTAATGGCACCAGCTGCCTGTTTTTATACCCCTGACAACCTGACGTCAGTCCTGGAGCTACAGCAACCGACACAGAAATACTAATTTTCTGGTATTCAGGCCGGCTGAGGGCTACCTGCAGGCAGATAACCCAAGTGTGATGACTGCAACAGTGAATACACTCGAACATATACATTTATGGTAAGTGTACACAACTGTACTTTCCACTGTATTCGGCATTCATCAGACCTATCATTGAGTGCAGTGCCCTTTGATATGTACCTAACCAGGCATATCCACCAAGTGGAACGTCTACAGCGGTTCCTCACTAAAAGAATACAGGGCTTAAGTAAAATGTCCTATGCAGACCGCCTCAAGGCCCTATCCCTGTATCCTGTCTCCTACATTCTTTTGAAGGGAGATCTATGCCTGGCATACATGACATTGTCATATCCCACTCTGATGGACCTCCTGCATCTCCAAAAAACAAACAGCACCAGAAATGCCTGTCTAAAGACGTAAACCTTGCCTGTGATATAAATAGGACTTGCTGGAGAGATAAGTATGTATCCCAGAGACTACTCTGTCTATGGAACAGGCTCCCCATTCATGTGAAGCAGAGTTCCTTTCTAACCCAATTCAATTCCAACTTGGACAATTGGATGGGAAATTGAAAATTAATCCCTGGTTTGGCACGTATGCCTCTAATGGACACAGGTAACCTGTAAATGATTTATCTCCCAGGCCTATGCTTACACTTATCATGGATATCAGAACTTGTCAAAGATTTGGGATGCATGGCTAGGCTTAAAAAGGCCCTTGTGGTCATTTGCCTAGTAAACACCTATGAACATGTTAATTTAATAAAGATGTTTATTGAGAAAAAAAAACAAAAAGAAAGTAACAATATATAATGACTGTATAGTAGTAATTAATAGGTGTAGCAACAGTTATGTACATTTTACAGGTTTATATGCTTTTATTTCATGTTTACATCATAGTTGAAATGCTGTGGGGTAATAAGGGTCAGGGCAGGGGAAGCTGAGTTAAGAGGTGTCCATAGTAGAAACAGAGAGTAAGGCTAGAGGTTTAGAAACCCATAGGATCATAGGAGGTTACTAGGCTAATGATGCTAAAGTGGTGCTAAAGTCTTTTTAAGCTTAGCCATTTATGAATGACTGACCAATGAAATGTGTGGTGGGGTGCAGGCTCCTTGGTAGCTGAAGTGCTTTTGTTAACCTTGTTAGCATTTCTTTTCTTGGTACTGGCTAAAATATATTTGTCCAGCGTAGACTTGCCACGTTGATCTTACAGGGCCTTTCACCCGAAGCCCTATGGCAGTAATTTAGCCACTAGCTGGGTTCCTAACTTTTACAGGTAAGAAACTTTCCTTGTTGTTCTCCTTTATCTGAGGTAAAAGGACCTCAGACATTCAGATGGAGACGCGTGGAGCCTCCTGCTTGGTGTTACATAGGAAATGGATTTATCTTTTAGTCTAATATTTATTTCTACCTGAAGGTGCAATCTGAGGTTCATGCCTCATTTGAAACTTTGGACATGCATGAGTATTTACTTTGCATTCTTGTGCATCAGTAACTCCAAATCATTTTTTGGGCAGAACTGTAGTTAAGTTTCAGTAGTCCTAACATTTGCGCTTCCTCTCATTATTGGTCAGGCCATATTTACTAGCAACTAAAAAACTGAAGCACGTCATGAAAGGAAGCAAGAGAGAGTGGGGGAACAATTAATTCTAAGTGCTTTTGTTTCTCTTTGTTATGAGACTTGTTTAGAATGTGAGAGTTAGCTCACAGACAGGACATCAAATATTAGAAATGGAGAGTCTATCTATCTGTCCCAAGTGGAGTCCCTCCCTTTTGTCATCTAGCTCTTTGAAGTCAAGGGCAGTGTCAGAGGCATGTGGCTGGCCAAATTTGCAGATGATTGCAAATTAGCAGCATTCATAGAATCCCCCAATGACACTATGCTGTCCAAGATGGGCTGACACCATCAGTTAAATAACCAGCTGGATGAAGTCAGTACCTTTTCTCTCACATCAATTAATGTGCGTCTGCATAAAAACAGTATTGGTGGGTACCAATTATTTTTTGGTTATTTGATTTGACTGGTTCAGACACCTGTTTTAGCCTTAACCCAGGCCTGGCAGCCACAAAATTTTTAAGATTGTACAGAAAAAAGAAAAATATTTCAGTGGAAGAGCAAGTCACGTTCGAGAACAAGTACAAGCAACAGTACAATATTTTTATTTCTTCAGTAAAAAAAAGTGCAGTGTGTATGGTTTACTAAAAGAGCAATACAAATTTGTGGTATAAGCGTAGCAGTCATTAATGTTAACTACAAAGCTAAAATGAAAAGCAGATTAGGGAGTAAAGTTGCCTTGGATTTAGTAAACTATATTCACTATTTAGTTATTCGACACAAGGGAAAACTAGGAGAGAAGTGGTCTTCAAAAAAACTCTTGCTTGTATACTCACTGGTAAGAAGAAAGCCAAGAAGTTGTGTTCTGAATTATAAGATTTTAATATACATGGGAAGATTTCAAGCTGCAGGGGTGACTTGGCTGAATGTTTTCCTGGAATGGAGTCCCAAAATTAGGTCTTTTTAAGGACAAAAACTCCATGATCATGTAACTAAGAGAGGGCTTTAAGGGTAAGGAAGGTTAACGATAAAGTGGCTGCAGCAGTTATCAATAACGATCATTAATAGCTCACAGTGGTGCTCAAGCTGACCAGACAGTGAGATGAACCACCAAATCTTAAGTTTTTCTGGAGAAAGTAAGCATTCTGATAGGAATTTGAGTACAATAACCAGGAGGGCGTTCCAATTTAGGAATGAGGAAGTTAATGGCAGTGGCTGTCTGCACTTCCTAGTAGAAGGACTGGATGCCTTGTAGCTTAGATAGACATGCTTAATGTTGTATATGCATTTTTCAGTATGGAGTTTAAGGCAAAATGAAGGGTCAAGCTTTACTCCTACGTATTTGAACTGGTCCACTCAAGCCAGAGTTGTTTCAAGTAGGTCTGTGATATAGTGCAGGCCATTATTTTTTGGAGAGAGGAAGCTCCAGATGCCATTATTTTTTGGCAGTTCACCACAGTCCTGTCAGTAAAATAACAAATGTTGAACTGCAATTGTAGACATTCTTCTTTTGATCAATGCTGCATTAGCCTTAACTATATGGGTTGAATCCTGCTAAGGATTCAACACCCAGACAGCTTCTAAAGCTTTCAGGGCATCTTCCATGCACCATAAAGATTAGTCAGTTTGAACTGAGTTGACTAAGAGTCAGGTTTGGGTGCAAAGCCCTTCAGAGCTTTCTTGCCACCAGAGAGAGCACCCTATGTGGTCTTTCAAGGATCGAGGGTCAGATAACGATGTTCCATTCCCGGACAGACAAATTTCCTTAGTGGAAGAACCTTCCACTTTAGTGGAACTTAAATATCTAAGTTAGGAAAATTGTTTTCATAGACTGTCATGTGACTTTTGTTCACTTTTAAAGAGGAGCTTTATTTTTACTTTTTGTTGTAAAAAAGTTGTTAACTTAATTTAAACTACTTTTTCTGTAGAGAAACTATAGTTGTTTTACTTTTGTGGAATACGTGTTTAAAGTGCTTTTTAATGAGTTATAAAGTACAAAAAGTTACTTTTCTACTACTTACCTGTTTTACCACCTATTTCTGCAACGCTTCCCTGAGAATCGGGTACCTTTTTTATCTTAACCATGGAACAACCTACCTGTTCCTTGATTCTGTCTTCTTCCAGCCACAGAAAGAAAATATTAAGCAACCTTTGTCATCACAGCAGGTTGATAAAATGCCTGCTCTGGCCAAAGCTGGTTCCTCAGAGCGCTCTTCTTTTTCCTTGGATCCCTCTTGTGTTGTCCCTATAGCCACCATTGGGTTAGGCATATCCTGGGTTGTTTGGGATGCCCTTGGTGGGCAAGAGAAGGCCACAGTTATCAGTCCTAGGCAAAAGGGCAGTGAATACCACTCTGCTTAGCCAGAATGCTATGCCCATTGCTGAGGAGTATTTTGCTGCCAAAAGTGGGTGTGTGTGTCTTCAGATTTCCCTGTCAAAAAGAAGCAAAACTTAAACATATGTCTTCTGCTGTCTCAGTAACCCTGACCAAGAGCAGTTTTTTGGGTTTAACTTACTGTTTAGCAGAGGCTATTGACCTTTTCTGTATGGTTGTTTCTAGTAAAATACAAAGGGTTTCTTCGTTTTCTAAAGATACTTGAGACTGTGATCCACCAAATGATTGTGAAAGCACAGACTGTGTGCCATCTACACAGAAATCTGAGGACAGTGTGGTGTGGCTTTATCAGTAATTTTGAAGGATTGTCTTTTTCCAAAACTATTTCTAGAATGAATCACTTGTTTCACTAAGAATACGGTAATGTTTCTCAATCCCACAAGAAGTATTATGCTTGCATACAACTGGAATTCCCAGAACCTACTCCTATTCCACTTGTCCTGTCTGCCTTGGAGGATGTTTTTGTCACAGCCTGCAGTTTCCTTAACAGCCAACTTGCTGCCCCCAAGAATGCAGATAGACTTTATAAAGTGCCTTAGTCTTTTAAGTTTTTATACACTCGTCCTATATCTGACCCTTCAGCTACTGCTTTAATGAACCCAGCTGCTGCTAAACATATGGTTAATACTAATTCCTCTTGTTCTGACAAGGATGGGAAGGTTTTTGATAAATTTGAGGAAAGGTGTATTCTTCTGCAACACCAGCTTTTAGAATTCTGAACTGTCAAGCCCATATGTTGAAAATTAATGCTTGCCACTTGTGAGAATATGAGAAATATTTTGGCATCTGTTTCCTATTGTGAGAAGAAATCTACTTTGTGCAACTTGGTGTTTTCTGTGTCTCAAGTGGCTTTCCACTGCTTGAAATATGCTTATGATTCTGCTGATGCCAGTTCCAGGGCTACTGTCACAAGAACTGTTATAAGGAGTTTTATTTGACTGCATTCTCAAAATCTACCAGAGAATATTACAAAAGAGATCTTGAATTCTCCCTTATATAGAGAACTAGTTTTTGGACTCTCTGCTGAAGAGGTCATTTAAAAGTGTGATGAGAGATATGGTGATTCATAGGGTATCTCGGATTTTTCAGCCCTCCTTGACTAAGGTTTTGCATGGGATTCAATGTTTCTACTACCACTTTCTTTAAATATGCAAAAAAACAGTCCCAGCAAGCTACTGGAAAGAAAATGTTTAAAAAGCAATGGCAGAGAGGTTCCAAAAAGAAAGCAGGGACCCCACAAAAGAAAGGGCAGTCTAATAAATCTGAATGATTATATGTACGATTTCCATCTCCCTTCCCAACCTGGCAACCTCTTAATAGATATAGAAAGTCTGAACCTCCATTTCTGTCTTTGGAAATAGATTGTTTCAGAGAAATGGGTTCTGAGAATAATCCATCAAGGTTGCAGATTGAAGTGGGAGTCTTTTCCTCCCTTTCATTGGCTCTTCCTCACCCAGAAGACCAAACTTTTTTTCTCTTCTGTCATGCAACATATGCTTCCTTACTGGGTGATAGAAGCTGATCCCTTCCACAATTAGGGAAAGGGTTTTATTCCATGATGTTCCTGGTGCCAAAGAAGGAAGATTCTTGGAAACCAGTTCTACATCTTTCGTTTCTGAATCGGTTTGTGATAGTTTCCAAGTTTGCATTTCTGTCTGTTCACTGCTTCTTACCCCTTATCACTCATTTAAATTTCCTAGTTACTTTACATGTAAAACATGCATATTATCACATTTCAAGAGATCCAGATTTTAGATGTTTAAGGTTTTCTGTGCCTGGATCACATTATCAGTTTACTGCATTACTCTTTAATCGATGTACTGCTCCCAGGATGTACATAAAGTGTTTGGCTCCTATGTAGGATGCAAGGTATTTAGACAAGTTACTTATCTTTGCTGTGTCTTTTTCAAAAGAGTCAGGAATATGTCAGTTGGGTAAAGGATCTCCTACAGAGTCTTGATTTCCAAGAGAACTTACAGAAGTCTTGTCTGACTCGTTACAGGATTATTTTCCTGGGGTGCCAACTGGATACCTCAGTTCAAATAACTTTTCTTCCAAAGGAAAAAAATCTGTTTGTATTTAGATCTTTGTCTGAGTTTTTCCACTCAGACTTCCTTCTCAGCAAGGGGATCCTTCATGATTCTGGGTCTCATGGCATGTAAATTACTCATGATACCTCTTGCAAGGCTCCATATGAGAAAAATTCAGTGGTATCTGAAATCTCTTTTGTCCCTACTTTTGGAATTTGTGAAAAGGGAGATTCTGTGACGGAGACACCAAATTCCTCAAAATCCGGGTCTCCCATTCTCCCTTCCAGAGTCATTCATAACAGACACTTCAGAATTTGCTTGAGGATCAGTGTCTATGGGGATAAAAGTCCAGGGTTTTTGAAACAAAAAAGACCAAAACACACAAACATAAAAGAGTCAATCTGAAGTTGTCAGTTTTCATTCTGTCCTCAATTTATGGGATTGGATCTGAACCCTCGGGTCAACCTCTGCCATTTCAAAAGCTTGTGGCAACCTGAAAACTCTCGAGCTCTTTCCTTACCCAAAATGCATCAAGCCCAAGTAACCCAGATCTTGTTTGCCCCTTAAAAGCGAAAGACGTGATTCCAGCTTGTCTCGAGCAGCTAAGTGTTATTTTTCACTTATCTCTCCTTATAGTTTTTCCTTCTAAATACCTATTTTTTTTTATAACTCTACTTATATTGTTAGTCCCTTACCCTTCCTTTTTTCGTACTTTTGTACTCCTCAATATACTATCATTAGTATATTTTTCTCTCTGAATTTCTACATTTACTGTAGTTCTCAGATACCATTGTTGGTATTTCCTTCCTTCCGTTATCTCTTCTGGTTTAAAAAAAAAAAAAAAAAAAAAAGTTATTTTACTTTGTCTTATTTAACATTTTGTAGTGTGTGTGTTCTAACCTTTCTTTACTATGGCTGGTAAAGATAAAGGTCTGGCTGGGTTTAAGAAATGTGAAGTGTGAACACACAATCCCATTCTCGGATGCCCACACAATTTGTGTGTACTGTTTTAGTCCACTTCACCTATAGGAAAACTGTGCTATATGTCATGCGTTCAAACCAAAAGCTCTGGCTGAATGTAAAAACAAGTTAATTCTCAAGGGGTTACTTCCCTCTTCTTTTACTGAGATATTATCTAGAACTTCCCCTCCACAAATACTTTGTCGCATTCTTCCAGATATTTGGACAAGTGTAAGAAGAGATATTTATAGGATCTGACAACTCACTCTGATCCTAAGACAAAAAAAGCTTAAGTCATCTGATCCGACTTCAACTTGAGACCCTAAATTGAAAAAGAAAGACTCCTCAGATTGGACCTCATTCTCAGATCCAAAACCTAAAATAACCAAAGATATGTCTGATCAAAGTGCTTCAGATGACACGCAAATCATTAGATTTGACACCCAATATTCCCTGTCTCTCGAGAACCAGATACTGTCCATCAGTGTACCCAGTCCCCTCTAGGGTCCCTTCCCTTTTTTTATAGACACCAAAGTACCATCAGTAGTTTCCATTCAATCTTCTAGGAGCCTTACGGAAAAAGACATGAAGGGGTTAGTGAGAAATGTTCCCTCGGCACAGAGCATGTCAAGCATCCTTTCAGCTCCCACCCCTCTGGGTCATGAGATCCGACCTTTCACTACATACCCTTTACAAGTTCCTCCTTCAACTACCCCCCTCAGTTTTGGAGTTTTCAGATCCAAGTCTTCCAGGTCTGTCAACACTGGATCCGAGAATTGCATTATTCTCAGATCTGAAGCTCGCTCTGAGGTCTTCAGTTCCATAAGATCCGGACAGCTCTCAGAGCTGGGGCTATCTTCTCAGGTCCAAGGTGTTGCAGTCGACTCCTAAGTTTTCGGAGCCATCTCTGCACCTCAGGGCCTTGGCATGGGTTAGTTCAGCTCCAACTTCATCCTTGGGGAAGTACCCCTTGGAGCAGGAGGGGGGTTACGGACCATAGGCTTGCCCTTACAGAACTGGTGTCCTTTTCTCTGGGAGGTTCTGCATTTGAGGCCATGGAGAGAGCCTTGTCTACTTCCATGACAAAGATGGTTCCCTTACTTTCAGAGCCTCAGTCTGCAGTCTTGTCATCCCTTCATCTGGAGTCTCATCTATCATCTCCACAGGGACAGCTGGTACTGAAACCCCAGGCTTCCCCAGCAGAGTGTTCTCAGCTCTTCTGATATCTTCCTAGAGCATCCTACTAAGGAGATGCCTAAGAACAGAACGTGCAAGAAGAAGCACTTAGACTCTCCTGAGGAGTCAGTCATAGAAGATACAGACTTTGATGAAGGTGAAGGATCCCCGTGGTCACCTCCTGAAGATGTCCAGTTTGGAGACATCTTAGAAATCCTGAAAGAGAGGTGGCTGGAAGTCCAGCAACCCTTCATCTGAGGAGTTTGTAGTCCTGGAGGGATTCAGTACCAGTCCATTTACTTCCTGGGTCACTACGTCCACCTGTTACCTCATATATTTGATCTCTCAGCGGGTGTGGAAGGCCCTGGAGACTGGATAAAATTTTGGTAGCACCAGAGGACAGGCAATTCACTAGTAGATAATATGGCAGTGGCAGCAGCCACAGAAAAAGGAACTCTTTGGATGTTCCACTGTCCATCCACCGAACAAGGAGTCTCAGCCAATGGACAGATTTGGGAAATGTGTCTATGCTTCATTGGCCTTCACCTTAAGGTCTCTTAACCTGGTAAAATGTGCCAAATAGTTCAAAGAGAGACCTAATTAAGGAACTATCTGATGCCCGTTCAGGATCCATTTCTGATGAGGTACAGGCGTCTGTTACCTCTCAGTTCGCTACCCTGCAATTGATATCCAATTCCTCTATGAGGCTAATTTTGCATGCAGCTGAAGGAACCTCAAGGGCAGTGGGTTCTAGCATTTCCATAAGGAGACATGCCTAGATGCACTTATGTGATTTTGCAAAGCCCTTCAAGTCTTTGTTCATCAATGCTCTCTTTGAAAGAACGTCTTTGTTTGTCCCCAAAGTTAAGAACACTTTATCCAGGTGTGAAAAGGACTGGAAGACCTTGTTTGCAGCACAAGTAAATTTTTCCAATCCTCAAATATCCCTCTCCAGGAATCAATGAGAGACTAGAAAAATGTGGCTCAAGAAGTCCCAGGGTCTTTTCCAAGACACATGTGGAGGAGGTTCCCCCAGGGGTAAAGGGGGAACTCCAAATGTAGATGCCTCCCTTGCAGCAGAGGTGGCCTGCAAAACCAAGGGTCCAGAGATTCATTTTTCGATAGACCCTTCCAGGGCTCCTGAAAGGAGGCCCGATTGCCACCCTCTGTAGGCAGTTGGGGATCGTTTTTATCCCTGCATCAGACAGCCTGACTATACATGGGTGGAGAGGATCATTTCCAGAGGTTATATAATACCTTTTTACCTTTCACTTCCAACCTCAAAAATATCCCTGATGTTCCACCCAGTCAGAGGGAACAAGCAGCGCTTCAAATACAAACGCTGCTAGAAAAAAATAGTCATCAAAGAAGTCCCACCAGACCAGATAGAATCTGGAACTTACTCAAGATTCTTTTAGTGCTAAAGAAAACTGGGACCTGGAGACCAATCTTGAATATCAGCAACTTGAAGAAATCAGTTTGACATACCGAGTTTTGGATGGTCATGGTTCAGTCCATACTCCCATTTCTGGGAAAGGACAATTGGATGTGCTCGATAGACCTTCAGGATGCGTACTATCACATAAAGATGAACAAGCAGTCCAGAAGGTACTTACACTTCTGGCTGGGAGACAGTCATTACCAGTTCAGAGCTCTGCCTTTTTTCTCACCACAGCCCCAGGGTGTTCACCAAATGCATGGCAGTAATAGAAGCTCACTTGAGACTCCAAGGATTCTAGGTGTTTCCATATTTGGATGACTGACTCATTACCACCATGACCAGCCATCAAGTAATAAAGACAAGAGATCATGTTCCTCAGATATGCTCTCATTTAGGGATAACCATAAACTACGAAAAGTCTCTTTTGGAGCCTACTCAAAATTTGGAATCAGTAGGAGCATTGTTCACCACATAGTCAATGATGGCCTCATTGCTTCTCTAAGAGTTCAGACTTTAAGGACACAGGTCAGAAAGATAATCTGCAGTACGAAAGTCTCAGCTCAATTAGTCCTTCAGGCTGTGAGAACAGTGGCAGCAGTAATAACTCTAGTACCTTTAGCAAGATTTTACATAAGGTTTCTACAGTGGATGCTAGCCGTGCAATGGTCAATGCTTTATCAACCTGTGTCAACCCTGATACGTATTACTCAGATTTGCAAGAAAGATCTCAGGTGGTGGATTCAATCAGAGCAGGTTCTCAAGGCCATCTATTCATTCCCTCTCAGCCGAAGGCCATAGTGACCAGGGACGCTTCCCAGTTAGGGTGAGGGGCTTTACCTGGGGGAAGCTGTCCAAGGCACTTGGTCCACGAAGAGGCCAATTTGCATATCAGTGTCCTAGAGGTGAGAACAGTCCTTATAGCACTGCAGGCCTTACAAGAAGCTCTCCCCTTGGGGATTATTGCAGTTTAAACAGACAACATGTCAGTAGTTTGTTACATCAACAAACAAGGAGGGATCAAATATTACCCCTTATGTTGAAGCACTCAGAGTGTGGCAATGGCCTATCTCATCCAACCACTTTCTCCTAGTAACGCATATTCTGGGGAAATCCAGTCTGATAGCAGACAAGCTGAGCAGGTGCATTCTTCTATCTCATGAATGGTCTCTCAACAGGAATGTGGCGAAAATAAATTTTGTCTGTGGAGCCAGCCTTGCTATGATCTTTTTGATTCTCCCCTAAATAACAAACTCAGTAGCTACTTTGCCCTGATCCTCTCACAGCGGGAGTCACCAAGGGATGCTCAACTTCACAATTGGCCCATTGGCCTGCTTTATGCCTAGCTATCAATCCCATTAATTTCCAAGTTCCTGCAGAAAGCTGCCATGTTGAAGAGCAATGCTATCCTCATTGCAACTTTTTGGCCTTGACAGATTTGGTTCCCCTTCCTTTGACCTCACTTACTCCACCCACCAGGGATTCTGGATCCGACTCCAGAATGCCTGTTGCACCCAACAGGCATGATCCCTTCAGACATATTGATCCTCAGGCTGACAGCCTGGCTTCTCCAATTCCATTAGTAGCCAGACAACCTATTCTCTACTCTCCAATCTGATAGAAACTCTTGTCTTCCCTTAAACCATCTAGACAAAGACCGTACTCAAGTAAATGGAAAAGATTTGCTGGCATATAGCAACATATATCAGGCCAACACTTTCACAATTAAATTTCCCTTTTATGTGGAAGGTTTTACCCTGCACTGTAAATCTATCATCTTCCAGCATAAATTTACAATATTTACATCTCCCACATTTGAACACACTATATGGGCACCTAGGTATCACATTATATTCCTCAAAATGGATTTAAAATTTTATCCCTCTTATTAGTAGTGCGTGGCTATTTTGGATACTTTTTAGTTTTTTTCATGCCTTAAAATCTCTTCATCATCTATGGTCTCTTGGACCTCTTCCTGTGATTACAGACAGCATCAGAGTAATGCAGTACATCATCAAGCAACAGAGCACAAGGTCATACTTTCTATGCAGACTATGATTGGTTGGGAATTAGCTGTTCAACACTTTTTAAACCTCCAAGTATCTTACACTCCTTCAGAGTAAAATATAGTGGGAGATGAGCTGAGCAGGTTCAGGACAGTCTCTTGGTAATGGAAATTGAACAAAGGGGTCTTCCAGGAATTGATTCATTTGTGGTGAACACCTCAAGTAGATCTGTTTGCCTCTTTTCAGAATAGACAACTCAGCAGATTCTACTCCAGGACTACGTTCAAATAGACATGGAAAACAGATGCATTTTCATTCCATTGAATGGGAATGTTCTTTTTTGCATTTCCACTCTTTACACTAATATCCAGCATAATTCTGAAGTTTCAGAAAGACTGTCCGAAAATAATTGTGGTGACTTCTTTCTTGCCCCTGGCAACATTGGCTTTTCTTTCTTATGGAACCGGCCAATGGCAATTTTCACAGTTACTTTGGAAAGGAATAATTTATTGGGCTTGGGTCAGGGTTTAGTGCATACTGTTGAACCTTTCAGATCAGCTGTTACTGGCAAGATAAAAAGATTATTCATTTTCTCAGGAGATGATTTTGAACCTCAAAATGATTGTGAAGGGAATTTATTTTCCTCCCCAGGTTTCTGATTCAGGTTCTGAGAGAAGTGTGGCTTCTGCCAGTCCCTTTGAAGGATTCTTTTTTTCTGTAATTGTTTCCAGAATTAATCTGTTCTTTCGCTGGGAGTATAGTGACATTCTACTGTCTCTGACGAAATATTATGATTTACTGTAAATGGATTTTCCTGAACCTGCACCAATTTCTCCTCTTCTTTCAGCACTGGCAGATGTTCTTGTTACAGTCTATAACATGCCTGAACAGCCAGCTAGCCTGATGTCCCCAAGAAAGCAGGCAGATTGTACAAAGTTCCTTAGTCTTATAAGTTTATATATACTAATCCCAGGTCAGAGCCAACAGTTATTATTCTAGTGAACCTACCCAGTCGCTACTAAACATCTGGTTAATAATATTCCCTCTCCTTCTGACTAGGGTAGAAAAGCTTTTGATAGAGTTGGGAGGAAAGTGTATTCTTCTGCAACACTTAGCTGTCAATCTCGCAATTTAAAGTTTATGCTTGCCTCTTTTGAGAATATGAAAAATGTTGTGGTATCTGCTACCTCTTCTGAAGAGAAAATACCTTTGCGTAGCCTGATTGCTTCTGTATCTCAAGTGGCTACCCACTGTTTGAAATGTTCTTATGATTATGCTGTTATCATTTTCAGGGCTGCTGTCACTGGAACTGTTATCAGAAAGTTTACTTGGTTATGTGCCCAACATTTTCTTGAAGATATTAAAGCTGAAATTTTGGAATTTTCCCGTAGAAAGTTAGTTGCACTGCAGAGGTCCTTCAAAATGTGAAGAGAGAGAGGCAAGCTAATTCACGTAATTTCTCAGATTTTCAGCCTTCCTTCTCCAAAATTGTCAAATGGTTTAATGCTACCTCCGCAACCTTTTTTCAAAAACCAAAATAAGCAATTGCAGCAAGCTGATGGTAAGCAAACATTCAAAAAGCAGTACCATGGAGGTTCCAAAATGAAAGGAGAAACCCCTAGAACAAAGGACACTCTTATATGTCTGAATGTCTATCTACAAGACTCGCCTCTCATTCTCACCTAGGTATACCTTTAATCTTTAAGTCTGAACCTCCATTTCTCTCTTTAGAAACAGATCTGATGATGTCTTTTTCATTCTTCCTCAACATATGGGTTACGGATCTGACCTTGGATCCAACTTGGCCACATTGTACAGACTTAGGATCCAACTTTTGATTCTACCCATAATGCCTTAGTCCATCCCCAATATCTCATATCTCATTTGCTGCCATCTCGCACTGATGCTGATCCTCTCTCTGAGCATTTTGTACAGGTTTCTTGATTATCTGTAAGTGTTTTTCTTCTCAAAATTCTCTCTCTCTTATTTTTAAATTAGAAATTTCCTCCTTCTAACATTTCTGATTATCTTTCCATTAGCCTAATTAGTTTAAGAAAGTAATTTTCTTAAGTACCATTGTTGGTATTCCTTTCTTTCCTTCTCTTGTCTGTTTATTCTTATCCTTTTTAACATGGTATTCTTTGATAATATTGTTGGTAGTTTTTCTACGTTTTCTAGAGTTTTTAAAAATCCTATTTTTCACTCCGTTCCTTTCCTTTTCTGTAGCTTACAGTTGTTGTTCTGACTGAGAGGCCAATAGGGTTTGAAAAATGCATTTCTTTTGGGCACAAAATTTCAAATTCAGATGCCCACAGGGAGGTGCATTTATTGTTTAGAACCACACACCTGGGTATGAACTGCACCATCTGTGTGGGATTTAACTTCAGAGCTATAGTTGACAGATGAAACAACTTAGCCCTCAAAGGGTTACTACCCCCTTCCTCTACTACTTCTTCTGGGACTTAAACCCCCAGCAAATCTTCAAAGGCTCCATTGGAGCATAGAAAAACATCATTGCCTAAGTTTCCAAGGACTTCTTCATCCTCAGAGCCTCCATAAAAAATATGGAGGTCTTCGGGTCTGACTTCATTAGATCCACTTTGGATCCAGTAGTTATTGCATGTACTACTCCTCTTGCTCAACCCCCAGATCCAAACCAATCAGATCCGATTTCAGGTACTACTCAGATGCCAAGAACTCATTCACCTGAGTTCATCATAGACCCTAGATCTCCTTGGCTCCACTCCCCTCTTATGCAAACTTCAAGGAAGCACTCCAGACCTCAATCTAGCACCTCATCTATCAGGTCCTCCAGAAGTCTTTCTGAAGCAGAAGTGGATAGGATGATGAGAAAGTTCTTTAGAGTTCAGATCCAGATGGGGGTTGTACCAGCTGTGGTGCCCATCAGCTCCATGAGCCCTCCATCCACCTCCAATACAATTGTATCTCCTTATCCGATTTGTCCTTCAGTTTTGAAGCCTCAGGATCCAAGAGTTCCAAGAGTACAGGTGTTGGAACTGAAGAAAATAATATCTTAGACCCTGTCTCCATGACCAGTTATGCTGCTTTTCCCTTGGATCGAGATGAGTCTCTGAGCAGAAGCATCATCGTCATATCTGTGGGGTTAGAATTGACTCTGATGTTGTCAGAGCCTTCCTTGCCCCTTGGACCCTCAGCACTAGATAGCTTGGGTCTGGCTTCCTTCTTGAGACATGTATGTGGTTGGCATTGTGGCTTGCCTCCTTTGGAGGTCTCTGCTCCATTGTGGCCAGCCATGGCTTCTCCAGGTCTGTTGACCTTCAAGGTTGTGGAGAGAGTGTTCACTCATTTAAAAGATACAGTCTCTCACACATCCTTGCATCCTATATCCTATCCCCCTTTAGTTCCAAGCTCTGATCCCATCAGACCCACTCTACAGGGATAGCCAGTACCAAGTAGTGTCCAGACTGTCCCCATAGAAAAACTACCTCCTCTTTTTGGACACCTCTCCAGAGCACCCCACTGAAGATTTTCACCAAAAGAGAACATGCAAAATGAGGCACATAGATTCCTGTCTGGAATCCCTCATCAAAGATACTGACTTCGACAAAGGTGAAGGGTCCCCCAGATCATCACCTGATGACATCTCCTTTGGAGACATTTTGGAAATCCTTAAGCAAAAAGGTGGGTGATCTTCAGATAACCCATCTTCTGAGGAGCCAGTATTCCTGGAAGCTTTTGGTTCTGACCCATCTGCATTCTGAGTGAATCCCCCAGCCAATGAGCTTATCATCCTAGTGTCTGGCCAGACATGGAAGGAAACTGATTCTGTTAGACCAATCCCATGTTGACCAGACAAAATTTTACCCCTTCCAAAAGATGGACCACATTGGAGCAAAGGAGTTCTTGTTTCAGTGCCCCTGAAGGGCTGCCTGACTAGGTATATTTGTCCTTGCACTCAGATGTCTGGGCTGCTGTAACAAAAGATTTTTTGGTGCTAAACATAATATCCAGAGTTTACTGTATACCATATTTCCCAACACCCCTTTCCAAGAGAAACAAGCCTCCAGATGTTCCACCCAGTCAGCGAGAAGCTGCAGCTCAAGAAATTCAGAGGCTGTTAGACAAAAGAGCCATCCAGGAGGTCCCACCTGACCAGAGAGGGTTTGGAACTTACTTGAGGTTCTTTTTACTGCCAAAAAAAGAAAGGGGCCTGAGACCAATTTTAGATCTGAACCAATATGTGAGGAAGTCAAAGTTCGAATAGTCATAGTTCAGTCCACTCTACCTTTTTTACTCAAGGATGATTGGATATGCTCAATCGATCTTCAAGATGTGTACTATCACATCAAAATAGGCAGAAGCTCCTGAAGACACTTGCACTTTTGACTGGAAGCTAGTCACTATCAAGTCAGAGACATGCTATTTGGACTCACTACAGCCCCTAGAGTGTTTACCAAGTGTATGGCAGTGGTAGCAGTTTACATGAGATTGATTGGATTCCGGGTGTTTCCATACTTAATGATTGCCTCCTAATCACTCAACCAAGCATTTCCTAGAACAGTCCAGGGACTATTTGCTCCAAATTACCCTGTGTCTAGGCACTGCAGTCAACATTTCCAAATCATGCTATTACTGGTATAAGGCTTGGAGTTCACTGGTGGTCATTTGAGCGCAATAAGTAAGATTTCTTCTCTACCCTTGCATCATGTAGCCACAGTCAAATCCCAGGTTCAACAAATCCTTTCTTATCCTGCTCCTCCAGCCAAACTGGTTCTACAGGTTGTAGGTGCCATCGCAGCATCTATAGTATTAGTCCCTTTAGCATGTTACTATATGAGTGTTCTCTAGGTCTATATTATAACAGCGAACACTTAAAAAAGCGAACACTGTATAATCGACCCAAAAAAACCCAAAAGCACAAAATTCCGAACAAATGTCCTCCACACGTCCCCTACTTAAATATACCACCTCCGAGATCACACCACAGTGGAGGAAACAGCAAAGTCCCAAAAACAGCCAAGTGATTTTTTTTCCCTAGGAAAAAAAATTGCTGTTCCGTGTCTTTGGGATTTTGCCATTTCGACATTTAGCTGTCGATTAAACAGCATTCGCTATATTAAGCGTTCGCTTACTTAATAGGGAACCTGCTCTCCAATAGACTCTAGGTTTTCAGTGGTCTATTCTTTGGCAATCTCTTTCCTACCCAGTCAGAGTTACTCAGGTATGCAGAAACCATCTTCAGTGGTGTATCCAGTTGGATAACACTCTCACAGGCTGTCCCTTTGCTTTGGCTCACTCAGTAGTCACAGTAACCATGGATGCCTTCCAACTGGGGTGGGGGTGCATTTTTTTTGGAAGGACAGTCTGAGGTATGTGGTCCCCCGCAAGAGTCCAATTCACACATCAATGTCCTAGACATGAGAGCAGTCCTTCTAGTGTTGCAGGCATTTCAAGATGTTCTTGCATTTCAAGATGTTCTTCCTCTGGGGACCATAGCGATTCAAACCAAGAACAAGTCTGTGGTCTGGTATATCAACAAACAAGGCAGAAATTGATCTTATCCCCTCTGTAGAGAAGCTATGAGAGTATGGCAATGGGCAATCTCCTCCAACTGCTTTCTAGTAGCAAAACACATTCTGGGGAAGTCCAGCGTACTAGCAGACAAGCTCAGAAGGTTCTTTCTAGTGCCTCACGATGGTCTCTCAATCAGTGGTGGAGAAAATTTTCTGTTGTTGGGGCCAACTTTGCTGCAGTCTATTTGCTTTCCCTGACAAGAACAAATGCAGTAGGTATTTTGCCCTGACCAGTCTCACGGGGAGTCACCAAGAGATGATCTAGTCCATGCTTGGCTCTCTGGTCTCCTTTACATGTATTGCCCAGTATCACTGATTTCAAAACACTTACAGAAAGCCAGACAGTTGAAGAGCTTGGTTATCCTCATTGCCCCCTTTCAGCCTCGCCAGGTCTGGTTCCCCTTACTTTAGTCTCATCTTCATTATCCTCCGTGGATACTGAACCCTAGTCCAGATCTTCTGTCACGTCCCTTATGGATACAACATCCCAGTATCCCAGCCCTCAAACTAACCACATGGTTTCTACAGTTCCATTAGACAGCCCAGGCTCTTTCCCCAGTTCCTGATTTACTCTTGTCCACACAGAAAGATTTTCAATTTGGGCTGTGAAAATGACATTGATCCCTTTACTGCACCTATTTCTTCTGTATTAGAGTTTTTAGCTTCTGTTTTTAAAGAAGGTGTTAGTTTTTCCATAATCAAAGTACATTTGGCAGCCATTTTAAATTTTCACTCAGAAGACAATGCTTCTAGCTTGATTGCTTCCAAATTATGTAACACCTTTCTAAAGGGTACTTTTCTGCTCAGACCCCCCCCCCCCAGTGAAAGATCCATCACCTCCCTGGGATTGAACCTTCAGCAAAAAAATGTACTTAAAATTTCTGTCTTGGAAAACAGCCTTTTTAGTTGCTATTACTTCTGCTAAAAGGATTTCTGAACTCCAGACTCTTTCAGCAAAAGTTGCATACATTGTTTTTCATAAAGACAGGGTTACCTTATGAACCAGTCCTTGTTTCCTACCAAAAGTGCCTTCTGAATCAAATATAAATTATACCATTCATTTGCCAGTCTTCTTTCCTAAATGTTCGAACAAGGGAAAGTACATGCTACATCTTTTAGATGTACATAGACAACTATGTTTCTACTTACACAAAACAAAGGATTTCAGAAAAATGGACCAGCTGTTTGTGTCTTTTTCACTTAGAGAGCTGAGTTCTCCAGTTTCTAAATTTTCACTGGTGAAATGGATAGGAAATTGCATTTCCTGGATATATTCTTAGCAAGGCCTATCCTTACGAAAACCACCTAAGACTCATTCTACTAGATCCATGGCCCACCTCATCTGCCCTCTGGTCTAGAACTTCCATTGATATTTGTGCAAAAGCCACCTGGCCTAATGCTCATACCTTTATTACTCATTACAAACTAGATATAATTTCCAGAAGCAGAGTTGCTTTGGGTAGAGCAGTTCTCTGGAATATCCTTCCATGAGGGCCACCCAAGATTTACGTAGTTGTGAACTCAGTCCCATATGTTGAGGAAGAATGAAAAGGACAACATCAGATATTAAAGTTAAGTATTCTCCATAATTAAGCATCTGTGCTGTCCATTTTCATTCTTTCTCAACTCCTCTCCCTCATTCACCCCTCCTGTCATCTTCTAGAGTGACCTGATGGACCATTGGAACCTGTAGTTCCAGGTTTCAGCCATGGTTTACAATCTCTTCTCTTCTATTATATGCTGAAGCCTTTATGGCAGCAAACTTGATCTGAGGTGTTGGGGATGATCTAGGGCATTATGGGTAGAGGGAGGAGCTCAAAAGTTGGATCCAAAGTCTGTAGAATGTGGCCGAGTCAGATCCGAGGTTGGATCTATAACCCATACGTTGAGGAAGAATGAAAATGGACAAAACAGATGCCTACTTATGGTGAGCACATATCTTTCATTTTTAGCCAGATGGGGTCTAAAAGTAATTTATCAAGGTTACAGATGACAGTGGGAGTCTCTCCCTCCTTTTCAAGGCATTCTGTCTCATCCACCAGACCTAGCTTTTCTTTTCCATCCTGTCATTCAGCACCTGTTGACTCGAGGGGTGATAGTAGTGGTCTGTTCTCCTCAGCTGTTTTAATCAGGAATATTTGTAGTCTTAAAGAAAGAAGATTTATGGAAACCATTTCCAGATCTTTCCTTCCTAAACCAATTTGTGATAATGTCCTAGTTCAAACTTATTATCTCGCATTCATCATTTGAATTTTATGGGGACTAGATTTAAAAGATGCTTATCATCATATTCCTATTGATCCAGATTTCAGATATTTCTCATGACTGCAAACTAGGCATGGTCATTAAATCCCCTGAAGACACAGACCTTCAAGACAGCCTGATACAAACACGATTAAACCAGGAAATAGTCCAAACCACAGACACAGAACAGGATACGCCAACTTCTCAAGGATGAATTGCACCAAAATCTAGGTTAAATATTTCAGTACTCAGTTTCTAAGCAAGTAAAAATAAATTTATAATGAATTTATAATGAATTTATACTTTCTAAAAGCGATTATTATTTGTAATCTAACTGTCCACAAACAAAAAATAATACAAAAAGACTAATAATCCTAAAAAATGACTATAATAGCTATACATTTCCTTTTAGGTTTTAATTGTGTCTAGTTAATAACCTTGTGAATACTTCTATCTGATGATCTAGTGTTGTTACAAGGTATCCTCATCACAGTAACATATAACTACCACAATATATTAAATTAAAATCCTAACCAGTTTAAAATAATTATATAGGTACATATGTATTTTAGACCATGTAGCTAATTTATCCTAAAGCATATGGGTTACTAGTGTTTTATAAATACATTTAGATTCCCAGTGCCATTTTACTATTATCCTTAATAGTTACCTCAAAAGGTTCTTTAATTTTAAAATGCAAGCAATTGAACAAGTTTCGTTAATTCCTGGCTCCCTACATGCTGCTAGCCTTAATTGCCATGCTAGTTCTTTTTTCTCTAATTCCAATTTTAGATAAAGTTCATTAACAAATTTATTTGCTTCACTATGTTTAGCAATACCATTAATAGCCATAAATGTAAAGGAATGTCCAATGTTAGTGTCACAATGCCTAGCCAATACACTAACATTTTTACTTGCTTAGAAACTGAGTACTGAAATATTTAACCTAGATTGTAAACTAAGAAGTCCTAATTTTTGTTTTTAATTACTGACTTAATTGATGGCAATTAATCAATTTTTTATGCACCAGCCTCTTTAAATAAGCCTATACCAACACTGGTTGTTGTCTGATGAAGTTCTAGCATTTTTAGAACGAAAAACGCTCTGTAGTGTTTCCGCTCTGTAGTGTTTCACAGTATTGGTGGTGTAATACGTTTTAACGTTGATACAAAATAAACTACTTTTATTGAACATTTTGGTGCAATTCATCCTTGAGAAGTTGGCGTATCCTGTTCTGAGCCTGATGCAAACAAACAAGTAGTGCCAGTGCCATGGACAAAATTTCCATGCATAATAATTCCCCTTAAAAAGGCATTGACCCTGGAAATTAAAATATTAGTAGAATCCATTAATCAGGGATCTGGGAAATTATGTTGACAGTAACCTGACCTTTGACGACCACATGTCTGCTGTGGTGAGTAAATCATTCTGCATTGCACAACTCATAAGTTAAGCTATGGCATCTAGGTCTAGTGAGGTCATTGTTCCAAAAACCTGCACTATAGGATGACTCATTGGTTGAAAAGTACACTTTTTATAACAGATATTCCTTGAATGAAAATGACTTTCTGACATTTTTGATGGGGTTTCAGTGTTACCAAAAGGCAACACTAGGTTAATTCTTCTGGTAAATAATTTTAGATCTGTCAAACAATCAACTATATTGAAAGATTCAGAAGGGATAAAAGTAAATCCTTTTTCAAGCAACTTAAAATTGTTTAATGTTTTTGCTAAATGGATACAATTAAAGCTGTCTAATGTTATTGCTAAATGGATACAATTAAATTTTTAAAAATTATTGTAACTCAAAACATTACGTCCTTCCCCTAGTAAAATATCTGTGTTTTTCCTCTCTTTTTGTTCCTCCCTTGATAGCTGTTGTCCAACAATCCTGTGGGTTGAAATAATTCCTATTCTCATTCCCCTTCTGGTATCTATTCACTATACACTCTGATCTGCTGAGGGGGATACTCTAAAGGGTCAAAAGGGTAAGGGGTTATACAGGAACTGTTGTCATGGGGAACATGAGTGCTTACCTGTATATCATTGTTGTACCCCCTGTTAAATTCTTCTCCATTATATGTAGTGAACCATTTATTTATTCCTAATAGTGTGATGTGACCTAGGGGTCGAATCTGTATTGGAAATGTTCATAATAGACTTATTCTTATTCACCAGTGGATAAGCTGTTCCTTCCCTATATTGGTTGAGATCCTGTTAAAGCTTATTACTTTTCCTGTTAAAACTAATGACTCTACTGTGGACTGTGGTTCACCCTGGAAAAGACATACCTATATTCACTAGAATAAAAAGGAAATAATAGAAATAATAAATCTCGAGTAAGCCTGCTGTTAAGAGCATTAATAACAGAAATATGTTTTTCTATAGTAACTTCACTGAACTTCATAACAGCTCTCATTAACTCATGCCCATGATGGTCTAACATATCAATCAACTCACTACAAAAACTGTGCCAAATTGTACATTGTTTGGAAAGTTAAAGCATTTCAATCCTTGTGGCACAATTTTCCTGTTTAAACATTCATTCAGACTATCTGCAAACTTCTCATCTTGAGTATTTTTTTTTTCAAAATCATTTAACATATGTCAAGTCAAAGTCATAGAATACTGGTTTTGGTCCATTGTCCGTTCTGCTTATACGAATGAAAAATTAGTAGATTAACCATTTGTTAAAATTAAAACTAGTGCTATAGCTGTTGTGATTCCAGATTATAATTATTACTATTTTCATTTGTGTTAGAGCATGTATTAGATGTTGCAGTATTTAAAGGAGAACTTTTTCACTTTCCCATTGAGAAAAATGAATTTGCCCTCTTAAAATCTCCAAACTTTTATTGCATACACCAGCCTGCAGTAAGGTGGAAGATGTTACTTTACAGTCTGTACTAGCACACACGGCTCAGTGGTCCCAGTATTAGACCTCTCGCTGTTAGAACCAAAACTCACACCAGCAGATTGAGCAAGTGGATTAAATTAGTTACAGGATAAAGTATCCCATTCATTGCAAGAATGAAGAAGGAAAAAAGTCTGAGTGGGAATGGCAGGATTATCTACTTTCTGCTGTACCATCTGCGATACCGTCAAAACCAGGAGTGTGACTTTCCTTTAACTGTCTGAATTTCTTTATAACTTAAGACAGGTTTACATGAATTAATATGGTGTAAGTAAATGTAATGGTTCCTTTAAGGTTTTGATCAAAACAGCTCATTCCTTGTATTTAAATATGGAGGGTAGGGGTTTATGTACTTTAGTTCTGATGAAGTATTTTTATACTATGTGGATGAAAGCACTTGACTTTTGATCTAATGCTTTTTTTTTTCATTCTTCCTCGACACATGGGTTTGGATCTGATCCTTGGATCCAACTCTGCCACATACTCTAGACTTTGGATCCAAGCCTTGAGCTCCTCCCTCTACCCATAATGCCTCAGTCCAACCCCAGTACCTCAGATCTCATTTGCCGCCATCATGTTCAGATGCAGATTCCTCTCTCTAGTGAGAAATTAGTAAATTCTTTGTGAGTTGTTATATATATTTACTAAAAATTTCTTCCAAGTCTCCTCTTATCTGACTCTTCTATCCTCCCTCTAAATATTCACAACAGTAAACTTTGTACTATAAAAGTATATCTCTCATACCATAGTTGATATTTTTCTCCTGCTACCCTTTAAACAGGGTATTGTTTCTTATTTAGCATAGTGAGTAATTCTCCTTTCTCCCCTTTTTTCTCTCTGCCAAAAAAAGCTTATTTTTTTCTTCTAGTTTTTTTAGTGTACTGCCTTTTGTTGTTATTACATTACCTACATTTCTGTCATATCTGAAAAACTGACAGGGTTCAAAAAATGCACTTCTTCTGGGCATAAAATTCCAAACTCTGATGCCTACAAGGAGTGCATTTACTGTCTTGGAGCTGGCCACTTGGATACCAACTGCAGCATCTGTTCCACCTTTAATCCAAGGGCTCTGGCTAACTCATGCATCAAATTAATTTTGAATGGCCTACTTCCTGCTACTACGATTTCATCTTCCGGGGCTCAAACCCTTGCCAAATCTTCCAAGTCTGCTCCATCAGAGCACAGAAAATGCTCCCAGATGAAGGACCCTAGGACTTCATCAGAGCCATCGGCTAAGATCGAAAATCCTTGGATTCAATGTTATTAGATCCAAAGATCCAATCTTCAGATCTGAAATCATCAGATCCAAAACCTTTGGATCCATAATTATATCTGCTAGTCCTACAGCACCTATCTCAGATCCCAGACCATTGCATCCAAAGCCTGGCACCTCTCATAGAGTTTGCACACCAGAATATTTGCTAAACCCGATGAATCAGAGCTCAGACCCAGATGGGGGTCATACCGGCTCCATCCCCTATTGGATCCGTGAGCCTTCCAACTACATTTCATAGTATTCTCTTTCCTTCTCCAATCCTTCCCACTGTTTCTGAGCTCAAGGATCTGAAAACCCCAAGAGGTCTGGGGTCAGATGTGGAGGAGATATTGTCTTTGCCTCTACCAGCATCCCTGACCAGTTCCACTCGGATACCTTCAGATCAGAATGGGCCCTGGTGTTGAAATGTCAGCATCAGATCTGTACGGTCTGGATCAACTCTGATGTTATTGGATCAATCCTTGCCCTTGGAGCTTTGACCCTGGACAAGTTCAGGTCTGATTTCATCCTCGAGGCATGGAACTGATAGGAATCGTGATCTGCCTGTACTGGAAGTCATGGCTCCAGTGCTGTTGGTCATGGCTTCTCCTGGTCCATCTACCTTTGAGGTCATGGAAAAGGATTTTTGTCTCTTTAGAGAGCCACCTTCTCATTCTTCAGATCCAGTTCCCATCCACACTTTGGTTCCAAGCTCTGAGTCGATCAGGCGTACTTCACAGGGACAACCAGTTCCAAGTAGTTTCCAAGTACTTATTGTAGAGGAACTTCCCTTCTCTTCAGATACCTCCCCACAACATTCCCCAGAGAAGATCCATTGGAAAAGAACATGCAAGAGGAGGCACATAGATTCCACTTTGGAATATCTCATGGAGGATACTGATTTCGATGAAGGAGAAGGGTCCCCCAGACCCCCCCAAATGATATCTCCTTTGGAGACATATTGGAGATTCTCAGACAAAAGGGTGGTTTGTCTTCTGAAAATTCCTCTGCAAAGGAATCAGTATTTTTGAATGCTTTTGGTTTTGGTCTATCTATGTCTTGTGTAACCCCCCCCCCCCCTCAGTTGATGAGCTCATTGATTTAGTTTCCCATTAGGCATAGAAGGAGCTGAATACCCTCGAGCCCTGATAAACTTTTAGCTCCTCTGAAGTATAGACCCCACTGGAGCAAAGTAGTCCCAATAGATGCTGTGGTGGTGGCAGCAGCCACTAAGAAAATGTTTCAGAACAGAGCTATTCTGTCCACCTGCCAAAAAGGGAGTCTAGGATGCTGAACAGATTTGGAAAGCGAGTCATTGCTCAGTGACCTTCAGTTTGAGGTCTCTTAATTGCCTGTCACATTTCACAAGGCTACAGACAGATTTGACCAAGGAGCTATCCAACACACACTCGAGTCCATGTCTGCAGAGGATTTCAAAAGAACATCCTCTCAGCTGACCACTGTATTTTCAGTTTTTAATGCTTCAATGAGGTTGATCTCACACACAGCTGAAAGCACATCATGAGCTGCCAGTTCAGGCATTGCCATAAGGAGACATACCTGGATGTGTCTATCCAACTTTGCGGAGCCTTTTAAGATGTCCTTCATCAATGCCTCCTTTGATGGGACATCCTTATAGGTTCATAGATTGGTACTAGGCTAATGGCCCTAGGGCCTATACAAGCCTAGCCATAACAATTCCCTGGCTATTTCTTCCCACACTATTTACTTCTTGGACCCCTGTCTAGTAGGGTGACAGACATGATCCTGGGGTGAATTTCCTTTCTCCCATCCAATCATTAAGCTTCCTTTTGAAGAGAGTCAAAGAGGTGCTCTGCTTGACATGTATGGGCAGTCTATTCCAGAGTCTGGGGAGTCTATGGGTCAGGAACCTATCCCTCCAGCATGTTTTGTTTATTGTGATGACAAAGTTTAGATCCCTGGAGCATGTGGCTGTGAGGGATTGGGATTTCTTTAAGTGTAGCATGTCCAACAGCTCTGGATTTGACATGGCCTTGTATGTTAAGCAGAGATCACCTCTGAGTAGATGATATGTGACAGAGTATAGCTGGAGTTTTTAAGGCGGTCAGCATAGGGCATCTGCTTTAAGCCTGTGATTCTTTTAGTGAGGTATTTCTGCAGCCTTTCCAGTTGTTCCAGGTGTCTTGAGAGGTACGTACCAAATGGGGCGCTGTATTCTATAATGGGTCTAATGAGGGATGAGTACATTGGGACAATGACCTCCTTTTTTCTGGATGAAAAGCCCTTAGTGATGAGGTGTGCCACATAGAAGGATTTCATGACTGTTGTGGTGATGTGGTTATCGAAGGTGAGACCACTGTCCACCTGTGTCCCTAAGTCTCTTATCACGCTTTCGGTGTTTAATGTACTGCCACCTATGTGATAATTCATGGGTACATGTTTTTTCCCAAAGGGGATAACTATACATTTCTTGGCATTGAGCTTGAGCCCATGGCTCTGGCACCAAGCATCTGTTTCTGTAAGCCCCTTTTGCAGAGTATCCACATCATTTGGAGATTCAGTAACGGCTCCCAGTTTGCAGTCATCTGCAAACTTTGTTAGACCGAGTCCTTTAGTATTGGCCTGTACTTCAGAGAAGTAGATGCCAAACAAAAGTGGTCCCAGGACTGAACCCTGAGGTACTCCACTTGTCACTTGTCTGGAGCTGGATTTGGAGTCAGCTACTTTTACAGTGTGGGTTCTGTCAGTAAGCCAGTTTGCAACCCATCGAGTGATGCAGGGATTAATGCCCAGCTTAGTAAGTTTATCTATGATTACAGAGTGAGGGATGGTGTAATAGGCCTTGGCGAGGCCCAGATAGGCTGTGTAGACTGCCTTACCCTCATCCATGGCTCTGGAGACTGATTTGAAGAAGTCAATCAGGTTCAGGAGACAAGATCGGCCCTTCACAAACCCAAACTGGGTGGGGTCCAGTGTTTGAAGGTTGCCAATGTCTTTGTTTATAAGTTCCATGATAATATGGTCCATGGCCTTGCAGATCAGGCTTGTCAGACTGATGGGGCGGTAGTTCCCGGGATCCAAGGTGGACCCCCCCTTGTGGAGTGGGATAACTGGAGCTGTGCGCCACTCAGTGGGCATGAAGCCTGAGGTGAGGCTATGATTAAACATGACACTTAGGTGAGGTGCCAGTTCATTTTGTAGTTCATGTAGTACACAGCCCAGGATGTCATCTAGTCCCATGGATGCTGTATTCCTAGCTTTGGAGAGTGCGTTTTTTACCTGTGTGGCCATTATTACCAGAATTTGGCAATCTTCTGGTATTGAGATGGGCCATTTAAGGGGTGAGAGGGGGGTGAAGTTGGCACTGAATCGGTCTACCAGGTTATTGGCAATATCCTTGGGATCAGTATATTTAATGCCATTCTGTTGTAGCTCAGAGCAGATCTGAGCATTGCCATTTAGATTCTTGACATAGTTATAGAATGCCTTATGGTTGTCTTTGGAATCTTTGGCAATTTTATTTTTGTAACTAGCTTTGGAGGATTTTATGAGGGATCTCAGCTTCTTACTGAGGCTGGTAAGGGAGTGTTTTGCATCCTGGGATTTTCCTCTTTTCTGCAACAGTTTCTTCCTTTTGTTGTAAAGTTTGTTTATGGGAGGGGACCACCAGATTGGCTTCATTTTTTTGGAGGAGAGCATCTTGGTTCTATTTGGGATGGCATGATTCATGTATAAGTGGATGTGCTTGTACAGTGCCTTAGTGTAGGACTCAGCAGTTTAACTTTCAATTCCCATCTGCGTGGGTGTCATGAAGTTTGTCACTTCTGACTTGAGTAGCATGAAGTTGGCTTTGGAGAAGTTTTTATGGAGGTTTTCTTACTGGGGAGTGGGGGTGGGATGTGGATGTTAAGGGTTATTAGCTTATGGTCTGACCTGACCAACGAGGGAGTGACCATATGTGTGGAGCATCGATTTCCCATGTTGGTAATGACCAGGTCTAGGATATTGGAGCCCCTGGTGGAACAATGGATTAGTTGATCCAGGGCATTGGAATTTATGAATTCCAAGAACCATTGGGCAAAGGTGTTGGTACATGAGTAGTTTTCCCAGTTAATGGCAGGGTAGTTGAAGTCACCCAGTATTAGGGTGTTTGGTTGTATCTTAATATTTTCCAGTATGTTTAGAAAGGTGTAGTGAGAATCTTGGGTCATGGTGGGGGATCTGTAGCAAGCTACAATTTGGATTTCAGTCTTACCTAGTGTTAGTTGCACCTGGAGAATTTCAGACGCATTGTGTTCAGCAACTAGCCTGGTGGTGTGAATATCCTTGGTGAATATGGACACTCCTCCACCTTTAGTGTTTCAATCCTGGTTTGGTGGCCGAAAAGTGTGGTAAGAGTTGTAGCCTGGTATTGCAGGGGTGCTATCTGGAGCCTTGAACCAGGTTTCAGTTACTGCACAGATATCCATGTTCTCAATTTTTAGGAGTGCCTCGAGAGAATGCATTTTGAGGTTTAGACTTCTAGCATTGAGTAGCATTACCTTCAGATTTTGCATGCTTGTACCTGTTACAGTGGTGGTTTTGTCCTTTGAACTTTGCCTAAAAAAGGCACTATAGGGGTGGCAAGAGCCTTAGCCAGTAACCTGAATCCCAGGTGCAGACCCTCTCTGGCAAAGCATTGTGGTCTGTCGATCATGTTGTCCCAGGCAGACAGATACTGGATCCCCTTTGAATGACACCAGAAGCTTAGCCAGTTGTTGAAGTCAATCATTTTGTCCTTATATTGTGGTATAATTCTGGGCGAAGGCAGGATGCTACTCAGGGCTAGGGTCATACCTGCCTTATTTGGTCCATTGGTAAAAGAGACACTGATAGTGAATAAGAAGGAAAGACTCTGCCTGCCATGTGAATCAGGTTTTCTAACTCTCAACAAACCTTCTCCAGGAATCAAAGAGGTGGTAAGGAAATGTGATTCCAGAAATCTCAGGGACCTTTCCAAGATTTATGTGGGGACAATTCTTCCAGAGGCAGAGGAAGAAGTACCAATGGGAAATGTTATCCTAGAGGCAGAGAAGGCCCACAAAATCAGAGCTTCTGTGATTCCTTTCTGCACTCACCCTTCCTGCGCTCCTCTAGTGCTGCCCGACTGTTCGACTCTGGAGGCAGTTGGGTAATGATTATTCTTGCACCTGGATGCCTGGACAAATATAACAGAAGATTCCTGGGTGCTAAGAATAATATCCAGTGGTTATTCTATTCCATTTTTCCAACTTCCTGTTTGCGAAAGGAAAAAGCTTCCTGATGTTCCACTCAGTCAGAGGAAAGCAGCAGCACAAGAAATTCAAAAGCTGCTAGACAGAATACTCATCCAAAAGGTCCCCCAGACCAAATAGGATTCTGAACTTACTCACGTTTCTTTTTAGTGCCCAAAAAGACAGGGGACCTCAGGCCAGTTCTGGATCTAAGCAAACTGAATCAATATTTAAGTCACGGTTATGAATGATCATTGTTCATTCCATTCTGCCATTTCTTTGCAAGGATGATTGGATGTACTTCATAGATCTTCAGGATGCATACTATCACACCAAAGTAGACAGGCAATCCAGAAGACATTTGCACTTTTGGCTGGAATCCAGTCATTACCAATTCAGAGGCCTGCTCATTTACTCACCACAGCCCCCAGGGTGCTTATCAAATGCATTGTAGTGGTGTCTGCTCACATGAGACTCAAATGAGTCAGAGTGTTTCCATATCTGGACAACTGGCTCCTCACTGTCCCCTCCAAGCATCTCCTTCAACAGTCCAGAGACTGTTTGCTCCAGATTTGCTAATCCCTGGGGATAAAAATAAATTATGCCAAATCAAACTTGACACCAGTTCAGAGCCCGAAGTTCACTGGTGTACATCTGAAAAGAGCATCACTACCAATTCATTGAATATCCATGTTCAGGTCTCAGGTCCATTAGCTTATCTTCCACCCATCTCCTTCAGCCAGATTAGTTCTTCAAGCACTGGGATCCATGGCAGCAGCCATCATATTACTTCCCCTAACATGATACTTTGTGCATTTTTTTCAATGGACTCTAGCTGTTCAATGGTCTATTCTTCAACAACCTCTATCCTTTCCTGTCAAACTAACTCCGATTTGCAAACAACACATCTGCTGGTGGATCCAGCTGGAAAACATTCATTTAGGCTGACCTTTTATTTTACTGCCACCCAATGGCCATAGTGACTATGAAAGTGTCGCAACTGGGGAGGGGGTGGGGGGCATTTCCTGGGAAGGAAGGTCCAGGGCACGTGGTCCCCCTAAGAGACCAATCTGCATTTCACTTTACTAGAGATGAGAGCAGTCATGTTAGATTTGTAGTAGTTTCAAGATGCTGTTCCACTAGGGACTATTGGGATTTAGACAGACATGTCTGTTGTCTGATACATTAACAAACGGAGGAATTTAATCTTACCCCCTTCTAGGTCCATTTTGATGCTGCACAAGTGGCCTGTCAGTCTGTGGCAGAAGAAATTTTTTTTCTGGTTGAGACCAACCTTGCTGCAATCTCTTTGCTTCCCCCACAACAAGTGCGGCAGGTGTTTACCCCTCCCCCCTCAGGGGGAGTAAGCAAGAGATGCTGTAGTCCACATTTGGCCTGCCAGTCTTCTTTACGCTTATCCCCCACTACTCTAAGTTCCCAAATTTCTACAGAAATCAAACCAGCTGAAGAACTCAGTCATCCTCAGTGCCCCTTTCTGGCCTTGGCAAGTATGATTGCCCTTCCTATGATCTTACCTTTGTTATCCTCCATTGATACTGGAACCTTTTCCAGATCTCCTCTCACAACCCGTCAGTCTTTTTTACGCTTATCCCCTACTACTCTAAGTTCCCAAATTTCTACAGAAATCAAACCAGCTGAAGAGCTCAGTCATCCTCAGTGCCCCTTTCTGGCCTTGGCAAGTATGATTGCCCTTCCAATGATTTTACCTTTGTTATCTTCCATGGATACTGGAACATTTTCCAGATCTCCTCTCACAACCTGCCAGTCTTTTTTACGCTTATCCCGCACTACTCTAAGTTCCCAAATTTCTACAGAAATCAAACCAGCTGAAGAGCTCAGTCATCCTCAGTGCCCCCTTCTGGCCTTGGCAGGTATGATTGCCCTACCTATGATCTTACCTTTGTTATCCTCCATGGATACTGGAACCTTTTCCAGATCTCCTCTCACAACCCGCCAGTCTTCTTTATGCTTATCCGCCTCTACTCTAAGTTCTCAAATTTCTACAGAAATCAAACCAGCTGAAGAGCACAGTCATCCTCAGTGCCCCCTTCTGGCCTTGGCAAGTATGATTGCCCTTCCTGTGATCTTACCTTTGTTATCCTCCATAGATACTGGAACCTTTTCCAGATCACCTCTCACAACCCTCAGGAATTAACCATCCCAATATTCAGGCCATGAAGCTAGCCACATGTTTTTTCCACTTCCAGTAATGGTCAGACAGCCTGGGCTTTCTTCTCCAGTACATACCATAATTTTATCATCACAAAAGGACTCTACCTAAAAGATTTATAAGACCAAGTGGAAAAAATTCTGACATTGGGCAACTGATTGAAAACTGATGTTGACCCCTTTACTGCTCCATTTTCTGCAGTACATGAATGTTTGGCTGCTCTTTTTAAAGAAGGAGTTAGCTTTTCTTTGATCAAGCTACAGTTAGTGGCCATTTCCAGTTTTCATATAGGAGACAAAAAGTATTCCTTGGCTTCTTCCAAATTATGCAAAGCATTTCTGAAAGGCATTTTTCTCCTTAGACCACCAATAAAAGATCCTTCACCTCCCTGGGATCTGACTGTTGTACTACAAGGTTTAACTCAGAAACCTTTTGAACCTTCAGCAAAAAATTATCTAAAATTAGTTTTATGGAAAACCGTCTTCAAGTAGCCATTACTTCTGCAAATAAAATTTTTGAACTCCAGGCTCTTTTGTCAAGTACCCCTTATATTATTTTCCATAAAAATAAGATTACTTTACAGACAAACCATTCCTTCTTACCTAATGTAACTTCTGAATGAAACAAGCAAACCATTCATTTACCGGTCATTTTTGCAAAATTTTTTCAAACAAAGGAGAATATATGCTACATCTACTTGATGTGTACAGACAGTTATGTTGTTATCTACACAGGGCAAACAAATCAGAAAATCATATCAGCTATCTGTTTCATTTTCACAAAAAAGACTGTGTTGCCCAGTTTCTAAACTTACTTTGCTAAATGGATCATTAATTTTATTTCTTGGATCTATTCTCAACAAGGTATTTTCCTACCAAAACCTCCCAAAACTCGAAGACTTTCAAGATGGCTATACTTTGAGTAACAGCTTAATTCTAGCTCTCCCAGTGTGAAACCAAAAACTCAGCAGAGAAGATCAGCAGACTTTTGTATTTCTGGGTCAATTTCAATAACTAGCCAGTAAGTGCACTGCCTGGATGCTAGGAAAAAAGAAATACAGAGGACTTGAAGGAAAATCAGCTACAAAAGGTGAGAAAGAAAACACTGTCTGCAGCTGTTCAGCAAAAAGCAGTGCAAGCTCCAGACATGATTTCAAGTAACCTAGAGGAAAGCATAAGATAACTGCACATAGACCCGGTTAAAATAAATGAAACACTGGTGGAGTATATCAACTCAAGCAACAAAATGCTGGAAAAAAAATGGAAGAAGCGTTAAACAGATATTCAGATGCAGTGATAAAACTACAAAACGTAGAGGGTGGAATGAAGAAAATGCTGCATGAATATGAAAGTGTTCAAGAGGAGGTATTTCAAAAAATAAAAGAATTAGAGGACAGAGCACATAGGGAAAACCTGAGATTTTCAGCTGTACCAGAGAAACTGGAAGGAACAGACTGTATTGGTTTTATGAAAGCACAAATAAGCAACTGGAGTTTTTAATTAAAAGGCCACATCATGTGTATGCGCCAAACCTGGCTATGAGAAAGCAATCTAGACCTTTAATAGTGAAGATGCAATCCTACCAGCAGAAGGAGTTGATTCTGCCAAAACTGTGGCAGAAGGACAAGGTACTAAGAGTAGGAGACAGCAGAGTGTTTGTGGAGAATGATTACTCATTGTACACCTGGCAGAGGAGAAGTAAATGTATTCCACTATTCAGGGAATGTCAAGAAGCATGTGTGAGAGTCAAACTGCTATACTCAGCTGTCTTTAAAATATTCTTCACTGGAAGGACAAAATACGAAATTTTGTCCAGCAAAAAGTGAGCTGTGAAACCGAAAGAGAGTCTGCTTCTTGTTCTTCTGATAATAAAAACCACAGAGAGTCTGTGCCACCAAAACCTTTTCCAATATTTCAACAGAAAATAATGGAGAGAAGGAAGGGAGCATGAGAGCTGAGTAGAAGAATCTTGAGTATATTGGAAATGAAGCAGAGACATGATATGGGAGATAGAGATGGACAGAAATAAAACAAGTAACTTGCAAATTGTCAAATGTGAGATTACAAAACAATTATTACATTTTTGAAGTATGACAGACCAAGAAAATATGAAAATATTGGACTTTTTGGACTTTTTTGCTCTTGTGGGGGGCTCTAAAGTATACGCCCTATTTCATGTCATTAATGTTTGGAAAAATACTTAGGGAGGGGAAGAAGGAGAAAGTTAACTTTAAGTAAAACAAATGTTATCTTAATAGCACTATTTTTATAGTGTATGATCTTCTTCGCATGCTATAAAGTTTTCTCAGTTGTTTTTATGTGTAATGGGAACATTATTGTATGGTGCTCCTATTTTTATTTTTTTTCTTTCTCACTTCTTTCTTTCTCCTTGTTCAGTTTTAAGAAATGTAGGCACTGTAGTATAAAAAGGTCTGGTTAAAAGGGCATGACAAAAGAAAAAAAATGTGCTTTTTCTCATTCTTGCATTGGAAAATGATCGGAGTAAGGCTGTTTGCTTGATCTAGTAATACATTTTAGGAGAAAGCAAGTAAATGAAAAAGAATGTTGAATTTTGTAAGGCTTTTTAGCAAATAAGCTTATGCTTTGTAGCAATTCTATATCTGGTCCTCATGTCTCCATGGAGACAATCTGATAAAGAGATATTGGCTAGAAAAAAATAAAGAAATTGGCTAGGAGATAATGTTCTCTGAAAGTATTCAGGTGTTTTCCCAGCTAAGAGAGCTGTAAAGTTAAGACAAAACAAGACAGCAATTAGTAGAAGCACAGGCTGCATAGATAACTTTTCTTTTAGGTTACCTCAAGTTTGTAAGTGTGGCTGTCAGTTTGAGACATTTATTCCTATTAGGAGGGTAAAACTTCAATGTTTGATGATGTACATAGTTTTATGTGTTAGTATTAAGATGATAGGTTTTAGGGAGGTATTGGTGTGTGTTTTTTTTGTTTGAGGGCTTTTAATAAAACAAAAAAAATTGTAAGATATGGCATAGGCTCATGTATGCATGTAACACAAAAGCTGGAACTAGACATTTAAAAAAGCTGTTCTACATAAAATGTGGGAATAATAGCTTTTTAGTACAGTGATGCTGGCTGTAATGTCTTTAAATGTCAGTGCTATCACAGATAAATACAAAAAAGAAAGAGTAGTAAACAATATTAAAAAAATATACCCTGTGATTCAGTAAACTCTGTATAGGCGAGCGAAGCCTACATGGAGTTTACATTTGTGAACAGTGGTGCATAGCGAGTGACAGCATATACCACAGCGCAAGGCATATTAATATTGTGCGCCATGTCTAAGTGAGGTTTCATGGCTGGCAATAATGTTTCAAGCCAGGAAGCCATGTAAGTGAATGCATATAGCAATTCTATTTAAAGCAGAGCACCTACAGTCCACGAATTTGTGCAGAATGCCACAGTGATCACCTGGGTTTCACAGATAGCTGTCAGACTGTTAGTAGAACATATCTGGACAAAACCATAAATAATTAGCATTGAAAAATGATGTTGACCCTTTTTCTGCTCCATAAATAATGGGGGGACCATTCCATTTGCAGATGTCCAGCATTTCCAGTAGGGTATGGTTTGAGACTACTCTGTAGATAAATGAGTCATAGGGTCACCTTTCAGTAGCCTGCATGATACTGAGTACAGTGACAGGCCTTTCAGTCTTTCCATATGTTTGAAGGCCCTGGATTCTCCCAGGCAGAAACCTGTGTTTTCTCCATTTGCTGCAGGTGTCTGGTGATGTGCAGACAGAAGGGAACATTGTACTGAAGTAGTGGTCTGATAAAGGTAGAGTACAGCAGAGGTATGACCACCCTGGCCTTGGATGTGATGTCCATATGTATGAGGTGCGCAATGCAGAATGTATGTGTCACTCTTCTTTAATTTCTCCAAGTCTTTTGGGTTTCCAATACCTTGACAGGAATGAACCCCATTCCTAAGTCAAAGTACAATTAATGTTCATGAAATTAGTATTGTTTCAATCTTTGATGTCAGCCAAAAGTGCTTCTCACAGCACCTACAATGTACCCAGTAATGACTCCTGCAATTCGTATGGGGTTACATGCATTGGTAACATCTATATAAATAAAAATGTAAATGTTCGTTTGTTCAAAATCTTAAATCACCGAAAGTTCTTCACCGATTGCTTTGAAATTTTCACACAATGTTGCATTTGAATACGTGCGTGTTTTTATATACCTACTATTATATAGATGTCACACGTTGCATTCGAATACGCGCGTGTTTTTATATACCTACTATGGATTCTATATATTTGTATACAAATATGCAATTTTATATGTTTTTGTTATAACTTTCTTACTTCTTTTTCAGTGCAATTGATCTTCTTTAGTTTATCCAAATAACGCCTCGCAGAAGATCAAACTTAGGTCGTCGTACTTGCGGAGCGGAAGCAGTGCGATGAGTAATTGCAAATCAAACTGAGGAAGAACGGGCATCAGTGAATGAGTGAAACAGACAAAGAATGGCTCAGATACGTGCCAAGGAAGCAGCAGAGCGATGTGCGGCCAGACTTGAGGATGCATGGTTGCGAGCACGGCGATCGCATTCTGCAGCTTTGGATCTGCTTCATTCTCCTCGATCGACACCAGCGGATGAAATAAATGTTTGCCTGAAATACTCTTCTTTATGGCAACACATGAAGACGTTAAAATTAACTACAAATATGCGTGTCCAACTGCAAAACGACCGATCAGCTGAGATATTTTCACATCAATTGCTGGAAATTGGGAACGGAAAGGTGCCGGTTGATCTGACCTCAGGACGAATTTCATTGCCTCATAACTTCTGCAATTTAGTGACGTCAAAAGAAGAATTGGTTGAAAAAGTATTTCCCAATATTCAAACCAATTATAAGAATCACGATTGGCTGACTGAACGAGCTATTCTTGCGGCCAAGAACAAAGACATCTACGAACTTAACAATATTATTCAGTCTAACATTCAAAGCGAGGCAGTCACATACAAGTCCGTTGACACTGTTGTGGAAGCAGATGAAGTGGTTAATTATCCAACAGAATTTTTAAATTCACTTGATCTGCCAGGGATGACACCGCACATACTGCAATTGAAAATCGGTGTGCCAATTATCATGTTGCAAAATATCAACAAGTCAAAGCTTTGCAACGGCATGCGGCTTGCAGTAAAAAAATTAATGAGCAACGTCATAGAAGCAACAATATTGACAGGACCTTTCAAAGGTGAAGATGTCCTCATTCCTCGCATTCCTATGATTCCAATGGATATGCCATTTCAGTTTAAGAGATTGCAATTCCCAATTCGATTGGCGTTTGCAATCACCATCAACAAAGTTCAGGACCAATCTTTAGAATTGTGCGGTTTTAATCTACACACGGATTGCTTCTCACATGGAATTTTATATGTTGCATGCTCTAGAGTCGGCAAACCAAACAATCTCTATATCTGCACAGACAATGGAACAACAAAAAATATTGTATACCCACAAGCATTGTGAAATTAAACATATTAGAAACGTGCGCTTTCTCTTTTCTTTCTTTTCCATTTAACCAGACTGAGCCACAGCAACGTGTGGCCGGGTACAGCTAGTATCTAAATACAATTTTAGATTTTTTTATAAGACCTATTGTTCCTACTACTATTGGAACTGTCTAGGAATCTTTCTTCCACATTCCTCTCATTTCTGCCTGCAAATCCTGATATTTTATGACTTTGTGTCTTTCTGTATGCAACACACTGTAGTTACTTGGTGTGGGGATTTCAATGATCAATGCATCTTTTGTCTTCTGTTCTTGGACCACTATATCTGGTTTTCTAGCATCTATCTTTTGAACTGTTGGTAATGGGTGATCCCATGTGATATAAACGTCATCATTTTCTATGATGCTTTGTGGCTTATGTTTCCAGTGTTTTTCTGCCACTTCAGTACCATAATGTTTGCACAATCCCCAGTGCAACAGTCTTGCCACATTATTATGCCTTTCAGTATACAATCCTTCTGCCATTAGTATGTCACAACCAGCAACGAGGTGTGCAACTGTTTCCAATTCAGTTTTACAAAACCTACATTTGTCTGATGTTCATCGTGTTTCACTGTTGCAGTCATGACTGTAGGTTTCTCCCCTGCCAGCAGGCAGTCCTCGGTCGGCCAGAATCCCAAAGTCTGGGTCCGGCGTCGGCTGCTCAGCCATGCTCCCTGACGTCAGAGTGCCAGGAGTACAAAGCTGGCAGCCGACACCATGTTCTCCAGTCTTTCTTGCCGTGCGGTGATAGCAGTTCGCAAGTGCCGGTCGGCTGACTCCTGACAATTTTTTCTAAACGTATTTCAGTCCGAAGACTTTCTTCTCCTACTCAAAGCTAAGTACCCCGTTGGGGAAACTTTTTTCTTGCTCCAGTCTGATGTCAGAAAAAGTTAATAATTGTATTTCATGTGGGAAGCAAATACCTCATAAGGATTTTTATTCTTACTGTATTCCTTGCTTAGGCCCTGACCACGACGTAGCTAGTTGTCGGTTTTGTGCTAGATTTAATCAACATACGATTAAACAAAGGTACGATTTTGCATTTCATTACTTCGGTAGGCATTTTAATTACAAAATGTCGTCGGATATGCTTCCGGCTACTGGAGTTCACAAACGACATAAGGATAAAGACAGGCCTCCGAGGTCCAAAGCAGACAATATTGTACAAGCAGAGCCAGCTTCAGGTTCGGCCATCGTCAGTGAGGTGCTTTTGCAGCCCCTGTCATCGGCCATTTCGGAACTGATGGCCGAAACGGACTCCCACGAGGAGCCAACTAGGCCTTTGAATATTTAATTTGCAGGACCTTCGGACAATGCTCCTTTGGATGGGTCCAGAGCCGCTGTGCAGGAACCGGCTTCCGAAGGGGTTTTCAGGCCTACTCAGCTTCTTATGAAGGCAAAGCCAAAGACAAAGGCAAAAACTCCTTCCAAATCAAAGACTACAGCCCAGGCCTCTTCTGATCCGGGACCCAAGTCTCAAAAACAGTTACTTAAGATGGCGGAGGACTTATTTACTATGATTAGGGGTTCACATCCCCCTCCAGATAAAAGGCCAAGGCAGGAATTGTATTATGACTCCTCTGATCAGGCTTCTGTTTCTTCAGTTTCTTCTTCTGACCAGGATTATTCTTTCCCTCCTTATGAGGATTCTGATGCTGAGGAATCCATTCCTTCAGCTTCTCCCCCTGAGGATTTTTCTTTTGGGGAAACTTTACATGAAATGAGGGAACATTTTCACTGGGAAGGACAGGAGTACTCGGAATCTAAGAAAAGACTTAGGGATTTTCTTCTTCTTCTTCAGCATAGACCCCTGGCTATCCCTCCTATTTTGGATATTGTGGATGATGCTTTTTCGGAGGCTAACTTAACTCCTGACTCTTTTCCTCCAGCTCCTGTTAAGCCAGACAGATATTATAGGGTTCCTGATTCCCACCAGTTTTTATACAAGAATCCTACTGCTGATCCTGAAACCATTTCTCAGGGCCCTAAGGGGGTTAAGGCCGCTACTGCTAAAAACCCCATTCCCACTGAGAAGGATTCCAGATCTTTAGAAAGATGGGGCAAAAAAGTGTACACTTCTGCAACTTTATCTATTAGGACTTTAAACTGTCAATTTCATATGCTGAAATACCATCAATTTCTTCTGTCTATTTTGAAACAAAAGCTAACTTCCATTTCCGCTTGTGCAGATGATAAGGAATTACATGACTTAATGCATGCCACTGAACAAGTTGGGAAGCATGGTTTACACTGTGGTTTTGATGCCTTGGAGGCTTCTTGTAGGGCTGCTGCCTCTGGCACAGTCATTAGAAGGCATACTTGGTTAAAGGGACAAAACTTGCCAGATCAAGTAAAAGCTAAGTTATTGGATGCTCCTGTTCAGCATAATGTTTTGTTTGGATCTAAGGCTGAAGAGGTGATAAAGAAGATGGAGGACAAGGCAAAATCCATGCAAACGGTTAAGAATTTCTTACAAGTACAGCCACCCAGATTTAGTAGGAATTGGCCTACTAAAAATTGGTCCTTTCCCAATTCAGACAGGTCTCAGAGGGGTAGATACAGACGCTCCCGAGGAAGGCCCCAAACGCAAGCCTCTTATAGACCAAGACAGTGGACTGCTTCCACCCCTAGGGGAGGAGAGGACAGGTTGCAAGCTCATAGAAAACAGGCTCAATGACTCCCTCTGTTGGGCTGCAGGAACTTCTTGCCTGGAAGCCCCTCTCGGAGGAAAACTTTCTCTTTTTCACCTAAATTGGACTCATATAACCCAAGACAAGTGGGTTCTGGATGTGGTTTCAAGAGGTTACAAATTCCATTTTCATACCCTACCAAGACCAAGCGGATGGCCGGAGCTACCAAAACATCAATGGTTAGAGGCCTTAATCCAGGTGGAAGCCCTCTTGGCTATGAAAGCCATAGAACTGGTTCCACTTTCAGAAATGGGACAAGGTTTTTACTCAAGGCTCTTTCTAGTCCCCAGAAAGCAAAATTCATGGAGACCCATTCTGGATCTGTCAGTCTTGAACACTTTTCTCGAGATACCAAAATTCAAGATGCTTACTCTACAGCAGCTACTTCCAATGCTGACCAAAAATGCATGGATGGTAACTTTGGATTTAAAGGAGGCTTATTTACACATTCCCATCAGGCAGGAGTGCAGAAAATACCTCAGGTTCAAGGCCGGATCGAGGCACTATCAATTCTCTGCACTGCTCTTTGGATTGTCTACTGCACCCAGGGTCTTCACCAAATGCCTGGCTCCAGTAGTAGCTTATTTCAGACTCAAGGGAATTCAAATTTACCCTTATCTGGATGACTGTCTTATTCAGGCAGACAGCGAGGATGTCTTACTCCAGCATCTAGAATTTGTTCAGAAACTTCTCAAGTTCCTGGGATTCACTATAAACATAAAAAAGTCAAACTTGACACCCTCACAACAGATAACTTTTCTGGGTGCTCTTCTAAACACAACAACCCAGATGGCATTTCTGACATACGAAAAACAATTACAGCTGGATTCAACTTTCAAAACCTTGGCATCATTAACTCAGCTATCTGCAAGGAAATTCCTGCAGACTTTGGGTTACATGGCCTCCTGCATCCTTCTCGTACCATATACAGGACTACATATGAGGAAAATACAGTGGTACCTAAAAAGTGTATGGTCTCAGCATTGCCACAGTTTAGACATACAGATCACCGTCCTGCCTTGTCTTCAAAAGGAATTCCTTTGGTGGTCCAAGGCATGTACTCAAAACAAAGGGAAAGCCTTCAGTCTGCCTTCAGCCAGTCAGATACTAACCACAGACGCCTCAGATTATGCATGGGGAGCCCATTTGCAGGGCCTTTGGAGAAAGGATCAGAAGCACCTGCATATCAATTTAAAGGAAATGTTAGCCGTTCAGAACGCTCTATTGGCCTTCAGGAATCTTCTACAACCAGGACAATTACTGATACGGACAGACAACACCACAGTTATGCGGTACATAAACAAGCAAGGGGGATCACATTCTTATCCCCTTTGCAGACTAGCCATGAATCTATGGAACACAGCTCTAGCTTGCAAACTGGACCTTCAAGCTCAGTTTCTACCAGGGAAGCAAAACATCCTGGCAGACAGTCTGAGCAGAAACCTGTCAGACCTACACGAATGGATGCTGGACACTGAAATATTCAAGATGATTACAGCGGTCTGGGGATGTCCTCACATAGACCTCTTTGCATACCACCTCAATCATCAACTACAGATTTTTTGCACAAGGACATTCCACGAACTAGCTTGGAAAGTGGATGCACTATCATTCAGTTGGAGAAACCTCTCAGGGTATGCCTTCCCACCTCTACCTCTTCTTCCACGGGTGTTATTAAAGATCAAACAGGACAAGCCCAAGATAATAATTTTACTGGCCCCAAATTGGCCTTGGCAGTTTTGGTACCCAACACTGAAAAACCTTTCTCTGGAGCCCCCTTAAGTTTTACCTCAGACTCCGAACCTTCTGTCCCAACACCAGGGTCAGGTTCTGCACTCCCATGTCAAAGCTCTCAGCCTGGCTGCCTGGTTAATCCAGGGTCTCTGATTCATTCTCTCCTACCCAAGCAGGTTATGGATGTCATTTTAGAAGCCAGACGTCCTAGCACTAGAAAATCTTATGCAGGAAAATGGAAAAGATTTTGCACCTGGATGCAGGCTCAGTATTCGGATCCTCTTATTCCTAACATTCCTCTGATTTTACTTTACCTGACAGACCTCTTACATAAGGGTCTCTCTTTTTCTTCCATAAAGATACATGCCTCTGCTATTTCTGCTCATTATAATATAGACCCTCCAATCTTTTCCCACCAGCTCATGAGACAGTTTCTCAGAGGAGCTAAGAACTTAAGGCCCCCTAGATCTCCACCCATTCCTGCCTGGGATCTCAACTATGTTTTGGAAAAACTCACCTTACCTCCTTTTCACCCTGCTGCCACATCTGACATCAAGTTTTTATCTTGGAAGACAGCCATCCTGTTAGCTCTGACCTCTGCCAGGAGAGTTTCGGAGTTGCAAGCTCTCATGGCTGTGGAGCCTTATATTATTTTTCACCAAGACAGGGTGTCTTTAAGGACTAATCCTACTTTCATGCCTAAGGTGGTTTCCAAAGTGGCTTTAAATCAAACTATTCACTTGCCAACTTTTTTCCCCAGTCCTCAAAATAGGGGGGAAAGGATCTTGCATTCCTTGGATGTACACAGACAACTACGTTTTACCTGGACAGAACCAAGGACATCAGGAAATCAGAGCAATTGTTTGTTTCTTATGCTTCAAGTTCCCAAGGTAAAGCCATTTCAAAACAGACCATTTCAAAATGGATTGCTCATGGAATCAGATTTTGTTATTCACACCATGGAAAACAAATCCCAGGGAGTATAAGGACTCACTCTACCAGAGCTGCTGCCACTTCAGCTGCCTTCCTCAGGGGAGTTCCTACCAAAGACATTTTGGAAGCTGCAACTTGGAGTTCAGTGCATACTTTTTCTAAGCGCTACAATCTACCTCTCTACTCTAAGTCTAGGGCAGGCTTTGCTTCTGCAGTCTTGCAGGGCCTTTTAGCCGCCCCCTCTACTTTATGACCTCCTCCCTTTTATTCTGCTTTGGGATTCAACCCTACAGTCATGACTGCAACAGTGAAACACGATGAACATAGTACAGTTGTGTACACTTACCATAAATGTAGATGTTCAAGTGCCTTCACTGTTGCAGTCTGGGTTACACTCCCTCCTGTCCCCTCTTATTTTTCCTTTTGTGTGGTTCCCTTCTTCACCCTTCTTCTGAGGTGTATTTGCAAAGGGTATGGGATTTTACTCATTTTGGAACACCTGACATCTGGGGCAAGAAAAACTGGAGAACATGGCGTCGGCTGCCAGCTTTGTACTCCTGGCGCTCTGACATCAGGGAGCATGGCTGAGCAGCCGACACCGGACCCAGACTTTGGGATTCTGGCCGACCGAGGACTGCCTGCCGGCAGGGGAGAACCCTACAGTCATGACTGCAACAGTGAAGACACTCGAACATCTACATTTATGGTAAGTGTACACAACTGTACTTTTCTCCCACATGTTCAATGGACTTTGTAAACCAGAGTGTACATAGCCCACTGTCTTGGGCCACCAATATTAACCTTTCATCTCTTGGTTTGAATTTGCTTCTCCTTAACCATTCCTGCATTTGTTCCTAATCAACATGAGTTTTTTTCCAGAAGTTTTCTATACTTGCAACTATATTTATGCATTTTTTACATTTCTTGCCTTCTCATCTGGTCCTTCACCTTATATTCTTTGTTTTGTTTTTGGCGCATTCAGTTGCTGCCAGATTTTTATCTACTTCTAATCTGATTTCCATTCTTGCTGACGCTGATATGCTTCTGCTAGATTAAACAGAGACGTCATCTTAGATTTATTTTCCTCATATTTCAAAACTTTCACTACGTTTGGGTCTTGTGAGGTCACCAGATATGTGTGGAGTCCCATGATTGCAGATCTATACATGTAATCAGTTTCAAGGAGGTCTAGCCCTCCTTCAAAATGGGGAATATATAATCTTGGTATACACTGTTTTTTATAAATCATTTGGTGAGCATGAAGCAGCCTTGTTGTTTTCCTATCTAATCTATCCAACACATTTTGGGGCCAGTCAATCACTGTGTCACCACTATGGACACAGTGATGAAAGTGTAGATTGCTATTAGCATGTGTTGCCAAGTCTCACAACACCATGTTTGAGCTGAGAGGAGTACTATGTATATCATAATTAGCAGAGGGATTTCATTGCTAAAGGGGACTATGAGGCATTGTATGCATTAAGCTTCAGTTGTAAGCCTGGCTCCAATCATTTGTGTGTCAGCCCCTTCTGTCATATGTTACCATCATTGGAGACTCTGTATGAGTGCATTCATTTAACAATCATCTGCAATCTTGGTAAACCACAGGCCATCCATCTACCATTGCATGTGCTTCAGGGAAGTAGTTTGCAAACATTTGAGGGCCCAGCAAGGATGCTTGGGGTATCTAATATCAAGTGGCTAGTGGTGGAGTTGCAGTTCCCGACTTTGAGTGTGTATGTTCTGTTGGTGAGCCAGTTGGCTATCCATCTACTACTGTATGGCTTAATTCCTACATGGGAGATCTTCACTGTGGGTGGTATGTCCTGTTATCCCTCATCAGGTCTTTGGGATCAGTATCAAAGAAGTCCACAAGATGCAATAAGCAAGAACTACCCTTGACAAAAAGAAAATGAGTCAGGTCAAGTGTGTTGAAAGTCGGTGCATGCTTATTCCTTCCATAGCCTTGCAGATAAGGTTTTTTTGGGCGTATGGGTTAGTAGTTGTAGTTCTGCATGTTACCAGATTGATGTGCATTGCATATCACACAACATTTGATGTAACATTTTATACTGTAGGTGATATATGTGTGTAAAAAGACGCCAGGGTTGCAGTGCTTGGTGGGGGTGGCAACACATGGATGTAATGTAAATATGTGACATATTGTTAGATAGGCCCCAGTTTGTAATGTTTCATAGGTAGGTACTAGGCTATTGGCCCTAGGGCCTATATAAGCCTAGCCAAATGTACCCTGGCTTTTGCCACCCAAGAAAATTATTTTCCTGTGCCCCTGTCAACCAGAGCCACAGAAGTGATCCCTGGGGTGAATTTCCTATCTCCCATCCAATCATCAAGATTTTTCTTGAAGAGTACTAATGAGGAGCTTTGTTTGATATAGATAGGTAGTTTGTTCCAGAGTATGGGAAGTCTCTGAGATAGGAATCTATCCCTCCAGCATGTTCTGTTTATTGTGGTGACAAGGTTTAGGTCCCAAGAGTGTGTAGCTTGGTGGGATTGGGATTTCTTTACGTGGAGCATGTCCAACAGCTCTGGGTTTGACATAGCTTTGTATGTTAGGCAGAGATCGCCTCTGAGTAGCCGATATGCGACAGAGTAAAGCTGGAGTTTTTTTAGACGGCCAGCATAGGGTATCTGTTTCAGGTCTGTGATTCTTTTAGTGAGGTATTTAGATGTCTTGAGAGGTACATACCAAACAGGGCGTTGTACTCTATAATGGATCTAATGATGGATGAGTACAGTGAAACAATGACCTCTTTTTTCTTGGATGAGAAACCTTTTGTAATGAGGTGTGCCACATAGAAGGATTTCCTGACTGTTGTGGCAATGTAGTTATTGAAGGTGAGACCACTGTCCACCTGTGTCCTTAAGTCTCTTATCACATTTTCAGTGTTTAGTGTACTGCCACCTGTGTGGTAATTCACGGGTACGTGTTTTTTTCCCAAATGGGAGAACTATACATTTCTTGGCATTGAGCTTCTGGCATCAAGCATCTGTTTCTGTAAGGCCCTTTTGAAGAATATCCACATCATTTGGGGATTCAGTAATGGCTCCCAGTTTGCAGTCATCTGCAAACTTTGTTAGCCAGAGTCCCTTAGTGTTGGCCTGTACTTCAGAGAAGTAGATGCCAAACAAGAGCGGTCCCAGGACTGAACCCTGAGGTACTCCATTTGTCACTTGTCTGGAGCTGGATTTGGAGTCTGCTACTTTTACGGTGTGGGTTCTGTCAGTAAGCAACCCATCAAGTGACGTAGGGATTAATGCCCAGCTTAGTAAGTTTATATGATTCCAGAGTGGGGAATGGTGTTGAAGGCCTTGGCAAGATCCAGATAGGCTGTGTGGACCACCTTACCCTTGTCCACAGCTCATAGTTTCATAGTTTCATAGTATAGTACTAGGCTATCTGCCCTAGGGCATTTGTAAGCCTAGCCATAGTGGTGTGGCTTTTGCCACTCCATGAAGTGGTACAAAAATGTACAGAATAAAATTAGAATGCTGTGCCTCTGTCTAGTAGTGACACAATGAAGGTCCCCTTATATAATAGAATTAGTTTACTGTGCCCCTGTCTAGCAGTGACACAGATGTGACCCCTGGGGTAAACTTACGATCTCCCATCCACTCATCAAGATTTCTCTTGAAGAGAGTCAGTGAGGGGCTCTGCCTAATATGAACTGGGATCCTGTTCCAAAGCATGGGAAGCCTCTGGGTTATGAATCTATCCCTCCAGCATGTCCTATTCATACTTGTGCCGAGGTTTAAGTCTTTAGCTCTCATGGTCCTGATGGATTTGGATCTTTTGAGGTGGAGCATGTACATCAGATCCTGATTGGACATGGCCTTGTACGTCAGGCAGAGATCACCTCTGAGCAGGCAGTATGCTACTGAATAGAGCTGAAATTTCTTTAGTCTGGCAGAATAAGACATATGTTGGAGACCCTTGATCCTCTTGGTGAGGTACTTTTGTGGTCTCTCCAGCTGTTGCAAATGCCGGGTGAGGTACATACCAAATGGGGCATTGTACTCAATCATAGGTCTGATGAGGGAGGAGTATAGGGGTACAATGACATCCCTGGATCTGGATGTGAATCCCTTCATGATGAGGTGTGCAAGGTAGAATGTTTTTCTAACCACTTTGGCAACATGGGTGTCAAATGAGAGGTCATTGTCGACTTGGGTCCCTAGGTCTCTGATTACTTTTTCCGTACTCAGTGGGTTGCTGTCTATGTGATAATTTGTGGGTACTTTGTTTTTCCCAAAGGGGATGACTATACATTTTTTGGCATTTAGTTTAAGGCCGTGACTCCGGTACCAGTTGTCCATTTCTGTGAGGCCTTTTTGTAGGATGTATGTGTCCGCTGGTGTATCAACTCCGGCGCCTAGTTTGCAGTCATCTGCGAACTTTGTCAGCCCCAACCCTCCCATGTTTGCTTTAACATCTGAGAAATAAATGCCGAACAAGAGGGGTCCCAGGACAGATCCCTCTGGGACACCACTTGTGACTGGCTTTGAGTCTGACATTGCTCCAGCAATTTTAACTTTATGGGTTCTGTCCTTTAGCCAGTTTGCAACCCATCTGGTGACATAAGGGTTTACGTTTAAGCTGTTGAGCTTATCTATGATGCCTGAGTGGGGTATTGTGTCGAAGGCCTTAGCCAAGTCCAGGTAGGCTGTATGGACTGCTTTGCCCTCATCAATGGCTCTAGTGACTGTTTCAAAAAAGTCAACCAGGTTCAAAAGGCAGGATCTGCCCTTTACAAAGCTGAACTGGGTGGGGTCAAGTGTCTGTAGGTCCCCTATGTCTCTATTTATGAGTTCCATAATGATTCTTTCCATAGCTTTGCAGACCAGGCTGGTTAAGCTTATGGGACGGTAGTTTCCAGGGTCTGTAGAGGTACCCCCTTTGTGGAGTGGGACCACTGTTGCTGTACGCCACTGTTCAGGTACATATCCTGAAGTAAGGCTAAGGTTAAATAGCATTTTTATGTGTGGGTTTAGCTCCTCTTGGAGTTCACGTAACACGCAACCCGGGATACCATCAGGTCCCATTGATGGTGTGTTTTTAGCTTTGTTTAGGGTGGTTCTCACTTGGACATCTGAGATGACAGGGAGATTACATTCAGCTGGGATAAGTATTTCTTCCTTTGGGGGTGAGGGAGGGGAGAAATTTGCACTGAACCTGTCAGCCAGAATGTTGGCAATATCTGTGGGTTCAGTGTATTTTTTGTTGTTGTGAACTAACTCTGAGCATATCTGAGGGTTTCCGCCCAGGTTTCTAACATTGCTGAAGAAGGCTTTGTGGTTATCTTTAGTGTCCTTAGCGATTTTTCTCTCAAAGTTGGCCTTGGATGTTTTTATGAGAGAACGTAGTTTTCTGCTAATGTTGATCAGAGATGTCTTCCCTTCATGGGATTTTGCTCTGACGTGCAGTAGCTTCCTTCTTTTGTTATACAATTTGTTAATGGCTGAGGTCCACCAGACAGGACGCTTGCCTTTGGTGGAGAGTGACTTGGATTTATTTGGGATTGCATGATCCATGCATTCTTGGAGATGTCCATAGAAAGCATTTGTGAAGGATTCGGCATTGTGGGATGTGGTATCCACTGGCACAGTGGGCTTAAAGGATACCATCTCAGTCTTAAGAAGAGTGAAGTCTGCTTTTGAGAAGTTTTTCACTGTGGTCTTTTGTGCTGGGGGTGGAGGTGGGATATGTATATCCAGGGTGATTAGTTTGGGGTCACATCTCACTAGTGAGGAGTATACTTCCGGTGTGGAGCATTTTGTCCCCATGTTTGTGATGACCAGGTCTAGTATATTATCTCCCCTAGTGGGAGAGGTGACTAGTTGTTCCAGTGCATTTGAATTTATGAATTCCAGGAACCTTTGGGCTAGGGTATTAGGGCTAGAATAATATACCCAATCTATGTTTGGGTAGTTGAAGTCTCCCAGTATGATGGTATTTTGTGATACATTCATATCCTCCAATGTCTTCAGGAAGGCTGAGTGGGGTTCCTGAGATTGGGAGGGTGGTCTGTAACATGCTACCAGTTGTATAGCAGTTTTGCCTATGGTTAGTTGCACCTGTATGTTCTCTGATGCTTCATGTGTTGCTACTAACCTGGAGGTGTGGGTGTCCTTGATGAATATGGACACTCCCCCTCCCTTTGTGGTTCGGCCCGGGTTTTGGGGCCGAAAAGCATGATACGAGGTATAGCCTGGTAGCGCTGGGGTGCTCTCAGGAGCCTTGAACCAGGTTTCAGTTACTGCACAGACGTCGGTGTTCTCCATGCTGAGGAGTGCATCGAGTGCCTGCATCTTGAGATTTAGACTTCTGGCGTTGAGCAGCATTACCCTTAGTTTTTTTCCATTTTTGTTTTCTAAGGAGGTGGGTTTGTCTTTTGAGCCTTGCCTAAAAAAGGCACTATGGGGGTGGCAAGAGCCTTAGCCAATATCCGGAAGCCCAGTGGTGACAGGTGTAAGCCATCCCTTGCGAAGCAGCATGGCCTGTCCAACATGTCATCCCAGGCAGACAGACATTGTATCCCCTTAGAATGACACCAGTACTTGAGCCAATTATTAAAGCTGATCATCTTGTCTTTGTATTGTGGTATCATTCTTGGTGAGGGCAAGATGCTGCTCAGGGTCAGGGTCATACCAGCCTGGGCTACATAATCGGAGAGCTCCTCTATGTCTCTTTTCATGTAGTCCAGAGAGGTACGTCTCAGGTCATTCACGTCAGCATGGACAATGACGGAGTCATATTTGTACATGCTTTGGAGTGACTTGAGTGTGTGTGTTATGTGGCGGATCCTAGCTCCCGATAGACAGCTCACAGTCACCCTCTCCTTGTTCAGCCTGGTCAGCGGGACATCAGTGTGTCTGACTATAGAGTCACCTATTACTAGTGTATCAGGCATGGTGTTTGGCCTTAAGGGCTGTGATTGGTTGACACACTGATTTATTGAAGTATGTGTTGCATGTGCTTTGTTTTGAGGTGGTGGATTTTTGGATGTCTGCTTTGGGGGCCTCTGTTGTTTTGGTAAATTTTTTATTAGAGCCTCCGAGTATGTCTTTGTGTTTTTATGTGTTTGGTTTGCAGTTGTGGTAGGTCTATGTGGGACTGGGATTGTTGTGTGCATGGTTACCATCTCCTCCTGTCTGGTCATGCCAGCCCTGAGTTGAGAGAGTTCAACCTCCAGTTTGGCTATATAGTTGCATCTCTCACATGTATTTGTGTTTGTTGGGAGGAGGAGAGGGTTGTCTGTGTACATGAGACAATTGTAGCATTGTCTCAAGATACCCAGATTGACCAGCTGAACTGGAGAGGACGCCAGTAATCTACCACTCGACATGCTAGAACAGTATAAGGGAGTGCTGTACCTTTAAGGGAAGTGGATATTCACAGGGGTGGTAGGTAGATGTAGTGCTTTACTTAGTACGAGAGTGCTTACTTAGTAGAGAAGTATTGAGAACAAGTGCTAGGCTTATAATATAGTGAGTAGTCTGATTATACTAAGAGTAGAGCTTCCTTAAGGGAAAATTTGAAGCTGTGCAAATGCGGATTTTAAACAGGGAACTACAAAAGAGCTATAAATGGTCCAAAACAACCAATTACTACAGCTTCTTGTGCTGAGGTCACTTCCTACAGGGACAGGTAGGCTGCTCAAGGCTCCCCACTCCCACTGGTGAGCAAAGAAACTTCCCTCTATCCAAGTAAGGTAATGGACAACACAGGAACTGCACCACAGCCCAGAATACAGCAATGCCTATAAACTGGTCTAAACTAGTCGGGGAGAGGCGGGAAAACAAGGATTATTTTGTTTTTTTGATAGAAACACACAGAAAATGCAGAAACAGTGATAAATCAGTTACACAGGCTAGCACACTTTAGTGGGCAGCCTCCACAGTTAAATTAAACAAACAAACTTTCGATCAAATTCGACTAAAAAGTAACTTTAAGTGCAGATTTTAAAATAATGCAGCAAACAGTTAAAAACAGTTCAAGCTAGTTCAGGGTAAGCTACAGAAGCTATTCCAAGTGAAAAAAAGCAAAGATACTTAAATCCAGAAAGTAGTCGCTTTTCTGGGTTCTCTGTAGCTAAGACCACTCTGCAGGACCACGAGGAGCTTGTCTGAGCAGTATAGCCAGAAAAAAACGCCCAGAGGTGGATTTTAAACAGGGAACTACAAAAGAGCTAGAAGTGGTCCAAAACAACCAATTACTACAGCTTCTTGTGCTGAGGTCACTTCCTACAGGGACAGGTAGGCTGCTCAAGGCTCCCCACTCCCACTGGTGAGCAAAGAAACTTCCTTCTATCCAAGTAAGGTAATGGACAACACAGGAACTACACCACAGCCCAGAATACAGCAATGCCTGTAAACTGGTCTAAACTAGTCGAGGAGAGGTGGGAAAACAAGGATTATTTTTTTTTTTGATAGAAACACACAGAAAATGCAGAAACAGTGATAAATCAGTTACACAGGCTAGCACACTTTAGTGGGCAGCCTCCACAGTTAAATTAAACAAACAAACTTTCGATCAAATTCGACTAAAAAGTAACTTTAAGTGCAGATTTTAAAATAATGCAGCAAACAGTTAAAAAACAGTTCAAGCTAGTTCAGGGTAAGCTACAGAAGCTATTCCAAGTGAAAAAAAGCAAAGATACTTAAATCCAGAAAGTAGTCGCTTTTCTGAGTTTTCTGTAGCTAAGACCACTCTGCAGGACCACGAGGAGCTTGTCTGAGCAGTATAGCCAGAAAAAAACGCCCAGATTCAAAGAAGTCAATCAGGTTTAGGAGACAGATCGGCACTTCATGAACCCAAACTGGGTGGGGTCCAGTGTTTGAAGGTTGCCAATGTCTTTGTTTATAAGTTCCATGGCCTTGCAGATCAGGCTCATCAGACTGATGGGGTAGTAGTTCCCAGGATCCAAGGTGGATCTCCCCTTGTGGAGTGAGATAACTGTAGCTGTGTGCCACTCAGTGGGCATGAAGCCTGAGGTGAGGCTATGATTAAACATGACACTTAGGTGAGGTGCCAGTTCATTTTGTAGTTCATGTAGTACACAGCCTGGGATGTCCTCTGATCCCATGGATGTTGTATTCTTAGCTTTGGAGAGTGCGGTTTCTACCTGTGTGCCCATTATTACTGGAATTTGGCAATCTTTTGGTATTCAGATGGGCCCTTTAGGGGGTGAGAGGGGGGTGAAGTTGGCACTGAATTGATCTGCCAGGATACTGGCAATATCCTTAGGATCAGTATATTTATGCCATACTGTTGTAGCTCAGAGCAGATCTGAGCATTGCCATTTAGATTCTTGACATAGCTGTAGAATGCCTTGTCGTTGTCTTTGGAATCTTTGGCAATTTTATTTTCATAACTAGCTTTGGAGAATTTTATGAGGCTGTGTGTTGGCATAGCATAACAGTGTTGTGTGACATTGCATGGAGGTAACCACAGAACTTTGCCACCAATTACTGTTGATGCACATTGGTGCATGATGTGCACCTCCACGTACTCATGGAGCCCAAAACGTGAGGGGTTCCATTGCTTTTCTAGCAACTTGTGTGTATTGTGTGTGAGTCTATTTTTTGTCCAGATTAAAGTGGTGAAATGGGGTGTAAGCAGGGGGAAGAACAAAGGGAAAGCAGTACACAAATGTGCAGGGGGGGGGTAGGAAAGAACCATAGCTATCCATTTCTTTACCATTGTAAACTGAACAAATGTGCAAAATTTAAACAGAATTTGGACCATCACCTCCAGAGAGAGGGAGGTGACCACAACACAATCATGTTGTATAGCCAATTGGATCAAATCATGTATGTCAAGAAGACACGTGTGTGAAATGGAGAGCTATGTATGGGGCCACTGCTCCCGGAGTGTACCTCTGGACCAGCTTCCATGGCAGGAATACCTGAGAGTGCAGGAAGTGCAGGGGTAGTGCTGCCAGATTAGCTCTCAGATGTGCTGAGAATCTGTGATGCAGCTGGTGCAATGGTTGCAGGCTGATCCAATGGGGCTGCCTACCTCACTGTGCTGTGAAGCATTGATTGATGTGGTACATATGGATAGGATGGACTCATTCTGATGACACATAAAAAATTAAAATAAAATAAAATGCAAATGAAATAAAACATTATAAAATAAAATTATTTTTATAAATTAAAAATAAAATAAAAGAGAGATTAGGGTTGGGGTGAGAGAGAAAATAAAGGAGATAATAATAGCACCTTCATATGTGACATACAATGCATTAATACAATTACTCAACTCTATTTTATCTTTAAGTCTACCACTCCCTAACAGATGCACACTATACTATATATTGCAGCAAGTAATCCTTGAAATGTGGATATATTGCACATATGGGTGTTCCAGTTATACAGATAAGTTTACAGCAGGGCATTTTTGCCACTGGTATTGAGGTTGTAATTTAATGTAAATATTATTGAGGAAATAACAGTATTGTATAACTGTGAAGTGTGGTATATGAACCCACAACCTCTGACTAAAGTCTAATATTGGACTGTTACAATTGGTTTGTGCTACAGACTAATGCATTGCTTTTACAGTTGGGCTATGCATGCTGAATTTGATACAACTCTATAAAATACCAAAAGAGCTATCTTTAACTTTTAATGCTGCAGTTGCAGCATACATACCACTTGCTTCCCTCAGTCTTGCCAGTCTAGCTCTGTGGGCTCAGACATTGCACTCCTGATCACTGGAACTTGCGGGGAAAAACAGAAGACCATTATGCATACCAGTCTTGTCTATATTTCACTTTCTAAGTCTTACCAGTACTCACTTGAGTTTATACATACACAGATGTAGGATGTCCTCAGTCCTAAATTCCTCAGTTCAATGGTCAAGTGTATCCCTCTCCTCCTCTATAGGTCATTGAAATTATGCCTACATTGGTCTCCAGTGCACAGGATACCAGTGGCACTGGATATAACCTGGGCTAAACTATCCCAAGACTCAAACTTGTACTGGGAGCCAGAATAGTCCCACTGCAGAAGCCTGTGGCTGTGTTGTTTTACTAGGAGTCCAATGAGGCTTACTATCAAAATTTTGAATTCCGTCATGTGAACATTGATTGGCAAAAGTCAGTTTATCAAAGTTTCATAACTGCAATTCGAATATGTCAAACCACAACAACGAATGGTAGTGTGCATTTGCTGTTATGAGACTGACATATTGATTGGAGATCACACTGCAGTGGGGATCAGGAACTTGTCCCTTTTCATCACTGTAGTGCGGTCTCGGAGTTGTAATATATAAATAGCAGGGGGTGTAGGGGTGCAGCCCCCCCCCCCTGCAAAACGTGTGTTGAATGTCACCGGATGTTAAGATAAGTTCGATAAATCGAATTGCTTTCATTTTTTTTGTTATTTTGATAGGTCGCTATTATTAATTTCGATAATGTTTTTTGAGTAAGTAATTACTCGCAAAAATGTTTTCAAAATTTTGATAGTAAACAATCCAATGAATACCCTGACCTCCTGGACATCCTACCTGTGTACCCTAAATTTAGCACCTTCCCCACTAATGCATGCCATGTGGATCTAGAGCAATGGAGACTGATGCTTTCCCACCAATTCCAGTTATCACATTTACTGGAGTGCACACAACTTTACTACACAGTTGCGCAATGGTGCATGGAGAGCAGCAGTGCCAAGCAGTGAAGAATGTGAAAACTGATTTTTACACTGTAGGATTCAGACCTAGGCATAAGGGACAAACATTTACTTCCACAGTGTTGAATTTACATCTTTGCCACAGAAGTGCTGCTGAGACATACTCAGGAATCATACATAAATGCAAGTGACAGTATGAGCTGTTACACATGTATGTGGGTGACTTGCAAGGTTATTGTATGTATATATATATATATATATATATATATAAAATATGCAGTTGTGTATGTGTCTTAGGCAAATGTGAAGGCCATATAAGTCCAGATAGAATTATACTTGCATGAATATAGTATGCAGTATACCCTCAGTCATACATCTGATAATAAATCTGATAATACACAAATAAATGAATAAATAAAAAAACGCAGTAATAGTGTGTGATCCCTCATGCATATAATTAACATCAGCTCCATTATCTAAAGTGTTGTAACTGAAAGTGAATATAATTGGAAGTGGAAAAACAGTAGAAGTGTATAGAATAATCTGTATTATTACCCAGGACCATGTGTATGGCAGTTCTATACTTACATCTGTTGCAAAAAGACAGTTGAAATAACACTTGTTTATCAGTTCATTGCTGTAAACTGCAATGTCACAACATTAAAAAAAGGTTGCACACGCTGTACTAGAATCCAGGACCATCTGTGCTCCAGACCTACATTTACACTTGTTGCCAAAGGACTAGTTATGTGACATTCCGTAATTTAGTAATCATTCTTAACTCATTCATTCCAGTGGAGCTCAGGAAGTTTGCACAGTAACTTCCAATGGGCGAAGCCCAGCCTTAAGCCTTTTGACTGAATCAAATTATGTTGTCACATTTCAAACATTCATATCTCTGGAACCAAAGGGGTTATGGAAGAAGTATAAATGGCAAACTCTTCAGCACAAACTATTTTTATAGTGGTAGTATTCTTTAGGTTCTAGGTCTTAAACAGAATTTTATAAGTCACAGTAACTGTCACATTTGTAATATTTTGTAAACAACTTACTACGTCTCAACAACCACTCAAGTTGCAAACATACTGTCAGCAGCATTTTATTCATCTAGCTGAGAGCTTTCATATGAGGCTAAGGAGTTCCATCTGTGTTATTTGATTATTGAGATATTTAGAAAAATGTGAACATTATATCTATTTAAATTAATATCATAAAAACAGTTAATATATCTTTACCTGCACTAGACATAGGTCAAATAATAATGCATTTGAGTTTGCCATTGTATAAGCTTTAAGATGAAATATTTTAAAACTCTGCATGTAGCATGGTTTTAGAGTTATTGATGCAAATATGAACAAGCAATATTTGATGCCTAGAGGTGCCAGTAGGAGTTAACTGCAGATGCATCTAGAGGCATCACTCAGATGTAATGAGTTACGGTCTCTGTGTTAACCACTGTGCAATGCTGCTTAGTAGGTTTTCATGGTTTCCAACAGAATTAATTGAATGTATCCAGTTTCTATTTCTTGGCTGCCTATATCCTGTCTGCAGGTGTTTGATGGCTGCAGCTGCTGGGGAACTGCCACGCAATGCAGCTTAGTGGGTTTGTGCAGTGCCCAACAGAATGTGTCTGATTTCTGTTTTTGGCTGTCTGGGTCCTGTCTGCTTTCTGGGTGCTCCAGTTGTCCAGTTTGTGCACTACCGCACTTCATGTAAATGAGATAAGCACAGCCAAACCTGCCATTCATTTCCTCCATTCCTGTGATAGTGCTAAGCACCACATCATCGAAACAATGCCCCCCAAAATAAAAAATAAAAAAAAAAGACAGAAAAGGAAAAAAGGGCAAGTAATTGAAATGAGTAAAACTTAGTCTATGACATGCACACTAGAAAATTATGGTTCACATGAAATATCTCTACATAGATCTGGGTATGAACTATCCGGAGGGTTCCTTCAGAACACAGGATGGGTGCCTTATCCCTCTTTGCCACACAAATAGCTTTGTAACAAGGAACTGAAATAATTCTGCACACAACCAACTGTGACATCATCTACAGTAATATGAAACCATACAACTGTTATTAGTACATTTATTATTTTTGGATGTAGTACACTTAGTGATCACACAACCTGTTATGATTATTGCTTGCAGATACAACCTGTTATGATTATTGCTTGCAAATATTACAGCTCTGTCTTACCCCTCTGTGTTTCTTGGTCATTCTTTGGTTATATGGCCTGTAATCTGAGACCTACAGTCTGTAAGACATTCTATATCATTGGCCTTAAAGTATCTGAGGATATTAACTGGAAATAATAACATATGCAGTTGCCAACAAAGGAAGAGCAGGTTGGATGTTAAGGTTCCCAACCTGTGAATTGTGTGCTGCTTACTTACATTTCCAACCTTGCATCTAACACTTTCTAGATCTAACCTGACATACCCCCTTAATGTAAGGCAGCCTGCATTGCTATTGTTTTTTTCTTCTCCCAAGCAGTAATCATTCACAGTTGAAATCCATTAAAAACAGACACTTAGGGAGTGTTTGCAGTATGTTAACATCTCCTACATAGGTTCAAATATTTGGGATTCAACAATTCTAATCGGTTCACAGCTCATTTACATCTTCACTTTAGTAACAGCCCTGAATATACACCATATAAAAGGCAAGTGTGTAGCTAGGCACACTGATGGTAAAGAGACTTGTTTATGTTGGGAAGACTGCACATAATCTATTGCTTCAGGCTATATCTGTACAGATGATTACTGAACTTCAGAATGTATGGTTGCATTTTGTTAGCTACATATTACATATGTTGGAATGTATTTACGAAAAATATGAAGCAAAGGTTTTTACACTTTTATCTGTATGCATTAGTTGCAAGTGTACTGATGGCAAGGGCATGTTTGTGAATCCATTTCACAGTATACATCATTGCCAATATGTGAAAATGGAATGCTCTGTGATAAATATCTACAAATGTTTCAGGGACAGATCCTTTGATAGCACTTCTAGCATTTCAAAGATGGTTTGTTAGCAAGATATGTAATTTGCCTGTTGTTTTGCACAGGGGGAGCAAATGTGAGTTACTGTTATGGCACAAACAAGGATATGTTGCTATTGTTGCTCTCCTTGTTTTTGCATCCTGCCTGTTGTTCATATTTCACATATCTAGACTGTTTTTTGTTTCTCCAGTGGGTAATACTGAGTGGCAACCTTTTCTGTTTAATCTGGAAGCAGTTATTTTGTAGTTATGCGATGCTTATGTGTATTATCCTTCCACTGTCTTTTAGGACACCTAGGAGTATATCACCCAAGTGTGTCAATCCTTGGAGACTCCCCCTTCACCGATGCTGAGAACCAGGTCATAGTGGATGCCTTTAGGCAATATGGTGCTTTTCTGCTGGAAAGGGACAGAGAGATACAGAGAGATATGGCAGGCATGATGCATATTTGGTGCCAGATCACTGATGATGTGAATGCCGTGGGTGGCCATGGCAAGACATATAAGCAGGTGCAGCACAGGGCCACACTACATGATCACATTTACACGGAGAAGAGCAGCTACAGTGGGCTATGACCAGATGGTTACCAGGGGAGGGCATGCTTGGGAACCACCACTAACACCCAGTGAAGAGTTTCTGGTCAATATCAGGGATCCAGACAGCTCACAGGAGAATATAGTACAGCATGTCCTGGATATTGAAGCAACAGTTTCAGAGACAGAAAGCACATCACATGAGCAGCTTCCAGGTAGGCTTTTATATCTCAATAGTTGAATACTGTTGTATAGTAAGACAACTGAAATCAATAAATTTCTTCTGTGACACGTGCATGATATTTGGGGGGGATGAAGATTGTAATGTATGTTGGAGTTGTCAGCCACATTATTGTTGAAAGTATACTTAATGGACATATAAAAGGGTAAAAATATTACCCCTGTGTTACAGTTCAATGTGATTATGTTGCCCTTACTTTTTGCTTAACTTCTTTTGGGATGATGTGGTTTGCAGAGGGGGATATCACCTGCAAATGGAAAACCAGATATTTTTATGTCAGTATTGCTGTCCAATTTAAAGAAATACTTTAATGTGTGATGTTGATGTCAGACCTGTTGTGTTTATTGCTGTAATATCTGTAATAGTGACAGCACTGTTAGTTTGTTAACATACATTGGACTATAGTAGTGTAGGTATTATTTTTTTCCTGTGTTTGTTGCTTTTCCTCACAGGTGATCATAACAGTGGAAGTCTGGGCCAACTCCCATTGGATGTCAGCGTATCAGTAAACTCTGATGATGATGTTGGCCAAAGAGAAGCACAGTCAGGGAATGCAGAGGTTGATTCTGACACTGAGGTTGACATATAGCCATCCCAAGCAGTTCCATCAAACACAGACAGTAGGCCTATGCCTACCCATTCCAGTGAGCCCTCAGATATTGGACAGGTGGAGGGCAAGGCCCTTCATCAGGGAAGTGTAGCTGCTGCAGTTTCAGTGTCTGTTGACTCTGTTTGTAGCCAAAGTGCAGGTAAGGTGCCATGCAGGAGGGTTAATACGGGTGCTCGGAGGGGATCTGCTGTCCCTCCTCCACTTGGTGCAGGTGTTTCTTCCCTTACCACTCAATGTATGTTTATGATCATCATGGAGGAACAGGCATGTTCCCATAAGTGCTCAGGACAAATGCTCAGGGTTGTAGATGGGGCACAGGCTGACATGCATGACTGCCTTCACAGTGTTACAGATTCAATGGATTGGATGAATGACATGTTGGAATGAGGGTTGTCTGTGATAGATCGAGAGGTGTCTGTAATGTAACGAGCATTGTATTTTTTCATTGTCCATTGGAGAGAAACTGTATCCTCATGGACATAGGTCAGCCACATCATCTGCTGTTAGCCATGCCCGATCACACTGCCATAGTGGCAGTACTTCCATTGCTCCATCAGTGAGTGTGCTGTCCACACCTAGACATGGCAGGCCATGGGGTCATGGTCCTGGGTGTCCCAGTGAATGGAGTTCATCCAGCAGACATCAGTCACGTTTAGCTAGCAGCAGTGCATCTGACCATGGGTGTGGACCTACCAGTGCAAATCCTGGTAGAGCCAGTTCTCATGGTCGGGGATGTCATCAATGAACTGCTAGCTCTACCATGCATGACTCATACCTGTCTGACATACCAAGATATAGAGGTTGCACAGAGCTTGGCTGTGTTCATGCAGACACTCTCATATGCCTATTTCAACTGGAGGACCCCGCCAGACATACACATACATGACCGTTACATGGTTCAGCTGTGCAGCTTAAAACTCATTTTGTCTCACTGGCCATTTGTTGGTATATCCAAATGTCTGGCTGCTTCTCTTTCTTACTCACACACACTCACCGACCTTTTGTGTCAGCCTAGGCCTTCTGCCCCGCAACACAACACACTGTGCAAGTGATGATAATTGTGCCATATCCCTGTTTTCTATCTTTTGGATTCAGGTATACATAAGCTTTGTTTCTGATGTTCAGGGTGCATAACTGACTTACTGCTTTGTATATATGCATTTGTGGTGTTGAACTGGTATTTTTATCTTTGGCTTACATTAGCCTTGAAAAGTTAGACAGTTAATAACATCAAAATTTCCCAACTTTATTGTGAATGTTCCTGTGAGGGTTTTGAAGTCAGAAACTGCAATTTGTATCATTAGTTTCTAACTTGTCTTTAATGATTTTCCAGTACAATTGTATGGTGCTAAACTGATGCCATGTAGTGATCATAACTACTTTTGAGGGGTATGACTGTGTGAATCTTTGCCTGAGGCTTACTACTTAATAATAGACTCATGTAAGTCACACAAGTCTCTGCTGTCACGTTAAGATTATTTCTATAACAATCTCCCATCTTTTACTTGCTTACAGTAGCAGTTAGTGAAATACAAGGATATGTCACTCATATTATTCCACAGTACACTCCATGTTGGAGATGTACCTTGTAAATGCAGCAGTTGAAATGTTAGTTCAGCTCTGACACTGTCTAATGCAAGCAGTACACAGCCAATTCATGGGGAGGTAAAGATTATGTGAGTTGCCTGGCATCAATTTTACTATATGTATGTGTGTAGGAGGAAGGTTTTAGGCCCCTAGGTGGTGAGTGAATGTGCTATGCATTGTCTCGTAGCCAGTGCAAGGTCATACTGAATTTGCCTACATCTGCCTACACCCACAGCAGCTGGTGGTTCCCTGTGTGACTCCTCATCTGCCTGTGGCTGTGATGACTTTGGCATTGATGGTGGGATGTGTGGCCCTTCCCCTTGTTGATCCTGCTGATGCTGTTTCCTCAGGATGATGATGTGTAGCATGGCAATACTATGAATATTTCTGTACGCATCCATGGATTGTACTGCAGGGCTTCCCCAAATGTATTTAGGCACCGTAACTGTGACTTCAGCAGCCCAAACACACACTCCATGATATTTCTCGTTTGAGCGGGTGCCTCATTATGGCTTTCTTCCAGGGGTGTGTATGTATTTCTGATGTGTGATCAGCCACAGTTCAAATGTATAGTCTGCATTCCCCTGTTGATGACCCTGTGAGATATCCCCCCTTACAAACATCTGGTACAGTTAGGAGGTGTGCCTGATATGTGAGTCATAACTGCCACAGTTGCCAGCACACACGTTTAAGATGATTCCCTTGGCATTGCTCACAACTTGGCAGTTGATAGAGTGGTAGCCCTTTCTGTTAATGTAGAGCCTACTCTGTTCCCTGATTGCTGCCTTAAGTTCTGTATGTGTGCAGTCTTTGGCACCCAGTACCTCAGGATAGTGTGCTACATGGTAGAATTCCTGCATATTTCTGGTCCTGTCTTCAGAACTATGGGGAAAATATATGTGGTCACTGGCATGTTGGAGCATAGCATTCAGGAACTGGTGGAGGATCCAGGATGCTGATGCCTGTGACACCCCCAGCATGTCCCCTGTTTGTCTTTGAAAGGTACCTATAGCTAAGATTCTATGTGCTACACAGAACTTTTGTCTCCACTGGGATGGGTTCCCCTCAGTCAGCTCTGGTTCTGATTTGAGGATGGCAGAGGTCGCAGAGTTCCTGTAGTTTGTCCCTATCCAATCTGTAGCCCTGTAAAATTTCCAAGTCATGTAGGTTGTGAAAAGTTAAATGCAGCTTGAAAACTCTTCTCCTTATCAGCCTAGGCCTGTTGGCAGCAGCAGCAGCATTGGCTTCAACCTGTAGTACATACAAATAATTTAAAGCAGCAGCAACAGCCCCTAACATTCTGTCCATGTAGACTCCTTTCCATGGCTGTATTCCAAAAGTTTTATAACTCGTAGTAAAACCAGCACGGAGTCTACAGGGTTGCTTTATAGCTTGTTGAATAGCTCCACCTTGATGATTGGTTAATTGGCATGCAGTTCAGTTGCTTATGCTATAATTAGCATGCCACAATGTTTACCTTGTTTGTGCGGGGGTGCATGCCTCTAAACAGCATTTACTGAATCCAAAACTTGTTGCTACTGTATAGGGTTTATTGAATCCCCACACTGGAGTGCAAATAGTTATGCTACAGGAGACACACTTGGAAAGAACTACACATGTGAATTTGATAAACAAAGGTTTTCAGGATGGTTATTAAGCAGAATATTTGGGACAAAGGAAAAGGGGAGCACTTATATTAATTGCAAGAGGAGCTCCAATAGTGATAGAAGAGGATACAAAAGAAAATAATGGTCGATATTTAGTACTAAGGGGGTACTGGCAAGGGAGGAGGCTTACACTGGCATGTATTTATATTCCACCTAAAACTGCTATAATGGAGCTTAAGAAAATTCTGGGAGAAATAATCAGCTTTCAGCAATAAATATTACTTATAGGTGGGGAATGGAATTTGACCTGCAGCAATGAAGATGTGTCTAGGGGACCCAGAAAAGAAAATATAACAAAGGGTACATTTTTGAAGAAATTTACAAACATATTTGACATGGAAGATGTGAATTTAGTGCTAGGAGTCTGGAGTGAATTTACATTTTATTCCCCAAGATACAAAAACTGGGCTAGGCTAGACAGAACTTACATTTCACAGAAACATGTGCATTTTATTGAAAGTTTTGGTACTAATTCCAATAACTATTGGGGATAACATGCCAATAATAACTGAAATAAAAATGCAGGGTAATTAAATAAAAATGACACACTGGCACTTTCCCAGAGTGCTAAGCAGAAAATAAGATATTACTTTGATAATATGCATGAGTTTTAAAAGATTGCTGTTAAGCAACTGTTTTTGATAATAATGCCAGAGCACAAAAACTTTTAGCACAACGGCTCAGGCAACAGAAAGTAGAAAGAGTTGTCACCAACCTTAGGGAGCCTATAACAAAGAAGATAACAAGAGATCTTTTAGAGATAAAAGAAATATTTTTGAAATTTTATGAAAGTTTATATAAAGCAGAGAAATATTGAGATCAAGAAAAGGTACAAATGGAAATGTTTATGGAAGAATTAAATATGCCAAGGTTAGAGGGAGATGAGGCTCAATTACTAATAGAAAAGGAGGAGATGAGATAAAAATGGTGATGTATAACCAATCAACAGGAAAGCCCCCAGGAATAGATGGTATTCCTGTGGAAGTTTGGAAGCTAGGAGGGAAAAAACTGATAAAGATCTGGAAGGTTTTATTTAGCAGTATTTTAAAAGGAGAAGCACCAGCTTCCTGGATGAAAGCAATGGTAGCTATAATACCTAAAGAGGGTAAAGACCCATCAGATCCAGCTTCATACAGGCCCATTTCAATACTAAAGCATGATTATAAAGTTTTATGTCTATAATAGCTAAAAGAATGGCAAAGGTGGTGGCAAAATTGATAGACATGGATCAATGTGGTTTTGTGGAGGGGAGGCAATCATTTCACACCATTAACAAAACATTGATGATCCAGAAGGAAGCCCAATGTAAGAACATAGCACTGTCGTCAGTAGGTCTTGATGTAAATAAAGAATTTGTCAGAGTAAGCTGGGAGTTTATGAACAGGGCAATGGAACCATTTATATTCCCTGATAAAATTATAAGGCTGATTGGGAGAGTGTATGAGGGACTGGAGGCAAAAATTAAAGTGGGTGTGTTCCTCTGTGGTAATTTCTGTTTGAGCAGAGGAACCAGGCGGGGATGTCCTCTCTCTCTCCTTTGTTATTTGCACTATATTTAGAATCATTGGCAAAGAAAATAAGAAACTCAGAAATTCAAGGATATAATCGATCCTGTAGTCAAGAAAAGCTGGTTCTATTTACAGATGATATTATTTTGTACCTGATAAAACCAGAAAATGACATGTCAGTTTTAAATCTTTTCAGGATACAAAATTAATTAAGCTAAAACAAAGGCAATAGCTGTAAATTATATACCCACACACAAATCAGTTCAGCAACATCCATATTTATGGGGACATGATAAAATGAATTAGGAGTATTGATTAAAAAGATTGTGGTGTGGCAGCTAAGGATTTATGGGAAGGCTAAAAAGATGATGCAAAAACTGAGAAACTGGAAGCTGTGTTGTATGGATACGGCTAGCAAGATACAAGCAGTTAAAATGTTTTTAGTCCCTTTAGTTTTATACATAGGTCAGACATGTTTTTATCAACCAGAGGAGAAGTTGTGGATAGCAATTAATAAACAGCTGAAGGATTTTATCTGGAAGGGAAAGATGGCAAGAGTCAAGTGGGATAAGTTGATTCTTCCAGTTGAACAAGGAGGTTTGGGATTATTTGAATGGGTATTTTAGAGCGACACAGTTAAGTCTCCTATACATAGTACAAGCAAACACCTGTAATTCAAAGTGGAAAGTGATGAAGAAACAGTGGAAACCTTAACAAGAAGCGACTGGGATTTTAGATGCAGATCCACAAGCAGAATAGCAATAACCATGTAGAATATTATATTCATAAAGTAGCAGAAAGTATTCTAAGAACAAAATCAACACGGGAATGGTGAAAGAAAATTCTGCTAATAGGAATGACTGCAAGCAGGGATTCAGACAATAGGCAAGAGGGTGCTGGAATTTACTGGTGAAAAACTGGTAAAAGAATCAAGGTATTGGGAGCAAATAATTAGAGAGGGACTGCAGAATAGAGATTGGCTTCTCTATCAAGGACTGATATTTGTGTATAGGCAAAGGGAAAGAAATAGGGGGATCCTAAGTGAAAGACCAGCACTAGTAGAGTTTTTAGTAGAATCTAGAACAGAAGTTGTCATTAAAAAGGAATAATTAGCAGCATACAAAATATTGCATGATAACTATAAGAATCAATCAACCAATTTCTTTGCAATATGTAACTATAGCAACAATAGTTTGCAAAGGCTTAATCTTGGTTAAAACATATAGGAGCATTTAAGGGGGGACTGCATGACGTGGGTAAGGTTGCACATCTTGTGTCTAAGTGTGTTTGTATATTTTGTGTATATAGTTTTATTGGACTTGTTTACTGGCTTGTTAATTATTTAACCTTAAATCTTCTCTTAGAAATAGTAGGTATGTGGTTAGGCACAGTTAGGGATCTAAGAGATTTTAGTGCTACAAAACTAATATTATAATATTTCTACCCAAATCCTTATGCATACTTGAGGAAAAAATCCCATAACCTAAAAACCCACACTTTTTCTAAATATATATGCCCCCTGCATAAAACAACAAGACTTTATTGTTCAGATCTACAAGTTATTGTCAAAATTCCCAGACCATGATTATATAGTAGGGGATGATTGAAACATGATTAGTGACCCCCTAAATGATAGATCCAACAAAAATGAACAAAATAAGCTTTTAATCGCCTTAGATGAACTAACACTAGAATTCACCTTAGTTGATCCTGATCTCTCAAACAACCAATTTAGTAATGCTGACAGATTTACATTTTACTCGCCATGCTATAAGTCATGGTCAAGGAATGACGTCTTTCTGATTTCAGAATTCCTCTTAAACAAAAAAACTATTTATACAAACAGTCCGAGATTTCTATCAGATCATTCCAAAATAACTCTGAAGCTTTTCCTCTTAAACAATACTTCTAAACAAAACACCTACTACTCCTGGTCCCTAAACCCAAATCTTGAAAAGGAAGAAGTAGCTAACGAAATCAACACTATACTGGATGATCTTAATACCAACATATTAACCTCAGACATCACTCTGGACATTCTGTGGGCAGCCACAAAAGTTAAAATCTGGGGAATGATGATCCAAAAGGCCTCGTATTTTAAAAAACTTGCTAGAGAGAAAGAGACCGAAATTAAACAGAAAATCCAGGAAACTGAAAAATCACTCCAAGAAAATTTCCGCCCTGAACTTGAAGCCCAATTCATCAACCAACAGAAAGTCTTGTATTATTTGCATGCTCGAAACCTCTCACTCAGAGAAAAGAAACTCCTAGCCAACTACTCCGAAGAGACTCAACAGCCCTCTAGGTTACTAGCTAGACTCACAAAAGCTCAACAAGACCCACCTATGATTTCACAAGTTAAACATAATAATGGAATAATCACTAGTAATCAAGATATAGTATGTATCTGTGAAAATATATATGATAGACTATATGGACCACAAAAGAAAATAGATCCACAGTCTCATAACTCCTTATTTAATGCTATTACATTCCCCAAAATTGGAAAGAAATAGTTAGAAAATCTAGAATCCCCTCTAAAAACTGAAGACATTACAGAAGAAATAAAGAGTCTCAAAAGTAACAAAGCACCAAGTCCTGATGGGTTTACTTCAAATTTTTATAAAAATTTGACTTGAAACTTGTCCCTATCCTTCTTAAAGTCTTCGATCATATTTGTAAACATGGCTTTGCTGATTTATATCTTAACAACTCCAAAACCATCTTTATTCATAAACACAGTACTGACAAATCTAATCCATCAAATTATAGACTTGTTTCACTTATTAATGTAGCTGTCAAAATTCACACTATGACTCGAGCCAATGGAATTAAACAAGTCATCCATTCGATTATATCCCCACAGCAATCAGGATTCATGAAGGGAAGACAAACTTGGGACAATACACTTACCTAGAAGCGGCTATACAATTTACTGCAAAACACAAACTTCCCCTATACATTATGGCATTAGACGCCACAAAGGCTTTTGATAGAGTAAACTATGAATTTTTATTCTTAACTCTACAACAATTCAACTTTCCAGACAGTTTCAGAAATATAATTAAAATCTTATATAACTATTCATATACTATGCTAGTAATCAATAAGCTGCACTCATCAAAAATAAAACTAAATAATGGCACTAGACAGGGCTGTCCCCTCTCACCATACCTCTTTAACATATATATTGAACCCCTATTCTTATACTTAACACAAAAAAACTTTCATCGTATACACAACATTCTGGGGAATAATCTTGCCTTTTCAGCATTTGCAGACAACCTCATTATATATTTCCAGCTTCCCAACACTGATCTTACTAAAGGCCAAAATACAATTGAAATCTTCTCGAAAACTTCCAGCTATGAAATTAACCCCTCAAAATCTCTTATTTTTCCAATTAACCCTAACAGTTATAAAGAAGCTTTGTTTCCCATATCCCAAATAAAGCTGAATTATACTCTTAAATATCTAGGGATAGTATTTGACCATATTCATAAAAACTCCCCACAAAATAACCTCCTTAGAATATGGTCGTCCATAGAAAATGATTGAACCAGATGGAAAAACTTGAATTTCCCCTTCTTGTCATAGCAATACTAAAAATGAATGTTCTGCCAGAACACTGTAATTCAACAGACACTATCATCACACTAAACTTTAAAAAAAAAAAAATGAACAGAACCTTAACTAAATTTATATGGTTCCCTAAAAATCCTAGAATCTCTTTATCAAGATTAATGCTGCCAAAAAACAAGGGAGGACTGGGGATACCCGACTTTAGGTTGTGTTATGACATAATCTGTGCCAGTAGACTCATACTAATTTCAGACCATAATTCAAATGAAATAACTCGCTTTCCTCAATGGATTAGACTCTGGCAGGCTCATGTGAAAAGTTGTAAAATAAACCCCAAAGCATTACCCTTCATAAATAAGTCTTTATTAAAAGACATTAAATTACACAACCTAATTAAGCATAAGATTAATATATTTCAAAAACTCTTCACCTCATTAGGTTTGTCAAACACGCTCATTCTTTTGCAGCCCATTCACGTGAACCCAAATCTAAAATTGGGTAACAAAATGCTAAACCTAGATCAATTCCCTCAAATTAAAACCTTAACTATATGGGATTTCTTTCAACTTAAGCACAACTCCCTTAATGATATCAGAATGAAACTTACTTAAATAGCAACTACACAATAATCTTGAGACAAATCAAATAATTAATTTCTACCTTAGGACGCTTCCCAAATAAGTTACAAGAAAAAATAAAATTGGCCACTTCATTCCTGAGATGTCTAAAAATCAAAAAATAGATGCTTTCAATCACTTACAAACTAGTCTCTATAGCTAGATACCAATCCACTATTGCATTTGCACAATATTGGAGAGGCAAAAACCCTGACCTGACAGACAGTCATGTCTCCCAAGCAATTAATCACACAAACACTTTTGCCCCTTTTAAGAAACTATTATATACCCAGTTAATTATTAATAATAATGCTTACTATACTCCAGAACGTTTAAACTCTTTTTCCTAACACTTCACCCTTCTGCCCTTTTTGCCCCACAGCTATTGCTGACCTCCTACACATTCTATGGTACTGTAAATATAATCAGATTCTATGGAATTTCCTAAGGATCAAACGTAAAAAATGGGCTATGGCAAATCCACTCTCTCCTGGGAATTTGCTATACTTCATATATGCCATGAGGACATAAACTCGACTGATCTCAGGATACAGATTACTCTCTTCATGTTAATCAAGCTCTATATTACACAGAACTGGTTAGATCAATCTAAACTAGACTAGGGCAACTTTAAGAACATGGCATCTAAGTATATCTTATCTCATAAACTAACCACCAACAATGTGAATAAGCACCTGAAATACCTCAGGTTCTGGAGTATTACCCTTGACTGCATCTTAACATAGCAAACAATGTTTTTCTATAGTCATTGTCCTTTAGTAGTATTGCCACCAGTCTCCTCCTCATCAGAGTTTTACTCCACTGTGTTCTCTAATGGTTACAGGTATATAAAATGCATACAAAGATGAGAACTATCACATCATGTTTAATGTAATTAGAATCCTGTCATTATATTGTAGCACTATTTGTAAATAGTTGTATATAGAAGTTGGGGGGGGTTGTGTGTTTTTTATTTTTTTTCTTTCTCTGTTGGTTTTCCTATATTCTATAATACTGTATAGTTATCTAATACATTCTATGTGCAAAAAGCTACATTGTACATTAACAATGTTAATATTGTCATATTTCTCATATGTCTGTTCATCTCACTCTGCTGTCCATCTATGTCGCTCTTCAGATTGAGAAAATGAACTTTGGAGATACTTGTCTATTATTAGAATGAACAGTTACTTCATCTAACTTTGTAAATGGTTTACTTTCAATGTATTATCATCTGTTACTGTGTATTGTATTTTACAATTTGTTTAATGTAACAACAAAAAATAAAAACAAAGATTTGAAAAAAAAATCAATCAGAGGAGGTTAGAAAGGACTGAGAAGAGAGATTGGATAAATAATTCACAAGAAACAATGGGAGATATATGTATGTCTACCAAATATGCAATAAAGTCTAGAAGATTTAGGTTCTTTGCTTGGAAGCGTATTTTTTCCTCAGGTAGACAGCAAATGTTGGAGGTGTGATTTGGAAGAAAGAGGTGACTGGGCACATATTTTCTGTGAGTGCAGTGGGTTGATGGACTTTAAAGATTCCCCGCAGACTGCTCTGTCAGAGATAGTTGGTGAGCAAATTGGTGAAACTATAGAAATTATTTTTTCTGAGCTATGATACAGAATCGGAATTCCCTAGGCATGGTAAGGTCTTGCTGAGTCTAATTATGGTAGCTGCCAAAAAAGCAATTACTAGATGATGGAAATCAAAGTCTAAACGAACTTTACTAGAAGTAGTGAATATAGTAACAGAGAAAACAGCTGGAATTGGAATCTTTAGAAAAGGGTAGGAACAAATTACCTAGGAAAACAATGGGAATTGCAGGAAGAATACATGGAGAGAAGGAACAAGGTTTAAAAGAAGGCAGGATTTGAATGAGCTATGTGATGTTTTACTGATGACTGGATAGATTATAAGTACTACATAATGTTTGCAACTACAATTATGTCAATATAGTTTGTTTTCATTTATATAAATGTATGATTGCCTATGTCATGAGTGACAATTTAATGAAGATGTTTCTTGTTTAAAAAAAGCTTAGGAAGATTATTGGTAAGTATAGGAAAAATATATGTTTCTGCATCTTTTTTTCAGAATTTTGAATTGTCGTGTTCATATGTTAAAAGTTATTCTGACTAATTGTGATAGTATGAGGAATGTTTTGTCTGTAACTGCTTCTTGTGAGGAAAAATCTGTTTTAAATTATTTAGTTACTTCTGTGTTTACGGAGTGTTTGTATAACTCAGCTGATGTAGCCACTGTTACTGTTTTGAGGTGGTTTGCCTGTCTGGCTGAATTCTCATAACCTCCTGGATGATGATAAAAATCAAGATTTTAAATTCTTCTTGGATAGAGATTTAGTTTTTACCTCTTCTGCTGCAGAGGTTATCAAAAAGTGTGATGAAAGGGTTAAGCTGATTCAAGGAATCTCTAAAATTTTTCAGCACTTCTTTTCCATATTTTCTAAGGGATTGTGTCTAACCCCTCATCTATTTTTGACAAAAAAGAAAATACAAAATCTCACCAAAATGCTGGTAAACAGATGTTTAAGAAGAAATGGCGGGGGGGGGGGTTCCAAAAATAATTAAAGACCCCCCCAATACCAAGGACAGTCTAAGAAGTCAGAATGACTATTTAAGGGACATTGTTCCTCCCACCCTGCCAGTCATTTTTTCCTTCCAGAAAGCCTAAATTTCCACTTTTCTCTTTGACAGCAAATAGTATCAGACAGATTGGTTTTGAAGGTCATTCGACAAGGTTACAGATGGCAGTGGGAGGAAATTTCTCCTTTCCAGGGAGTATTTCCTCATCCAGCAGACTATAGTGATTTATTTCCTCCTGTCCTTCAATGCATTTTATCCAAGGGAGTGACAGAACCATTTCCTCCTTCACAGACCGCAAAAGGTTTTTATTCAAGGATGTTTTCAGTGTCAAGGAAAGAAGATACTTGGAGACCAATTCTGGATCTTTCTTTCCTAAACCTATATGTGATAGTGCCGAAGTTCCGAATGCTGTCACTTCCAGATAACACTAGACTTAAAAAGATGCTTATCATTACATCCCTATTCATCCAGACTTTAGGCATTTCGTAAAGTTCTTTGTGTCTCGATCACATTATCAGTTCTCTGCCTTACACTTTGGACTATCTACTGTACTAAGAGTATTCACAAAGTGACTTAGCTTCAGTTATAGTTTGTTGCAGGCCACAGAGGATTGTAGAATTGTGTGTGTGTTGTACCTTTAAGTAGCATTTTAAAGTTGGTACGTGCATATAAACAGCAAGCAAGTGCTAACATCAGTGCCATATTGAGAGTGCAGCCAGAAAGTGTAATAGCTTGTTTGTTTATAAGTTTATCTAAGTTAAAGTTATTAAGCCTCAATCCTGATGTGTTTGTGCATAATACAGCTGCTTGAACAGAACCCACAAAAAACTTGTCTATTTTATCCCGACTGGACGAGCAACATGGTGTCAGAAGTGGGATTACAGAGACTGCTTTTCAGAGCTATGAGGTGCAGAGTTAACAGTGAAGGTAAACTAAAAGAAACAAGCATGAAAAAGGGCCAGAAATTAACCAAAGGTAATAAAACTTGCATGAACTATTTATTTTTATAAAAAAGATAAAACAGAACATTACACGGGCACAAATCATATTATTAAATAAGCAAGAGGCACAAAATGTTTATTAATTAAACAAAATGTTTAAAATTAAGATAGTTGATAAAACGAATATCAGAAAAAGCACATACAGGGTTCAGAATTGCCTTGGAATTGCAAAAAGAGCATGTTTGTAGCAAAACAGGCATGTTTAGAGTAAAACGAGCACAAGAAAAGTATAATGGGCATGGAAAAAGATTAAACAAGCAAAATGAATATAATAAGGGCAAAAGGGGCACATTAAGCATAAATAAAGCAAGGCTGCTGCATGTTTTTTGGCAAAGTATGTGTTTTGGCATAACTACTATTTTGCATTGTATTCAGGGCATAACTAGAGTTATTCGAAGTATATCAAAGTGTGTAGAAGTGCTTACAGTGTGTACTTATTACTGTGCATTTATTCTGAAGAGTTTATTTGTGTGTAAGGTGCCACCATTTCATAAAGTACAGTCAAAATACAGCCATTTTGAAAAGTTTCTTGTGCTGGGCGTGTCTATTCGCAAAGTGCCACCATTACATAGTATTTCTTGCACTGTAAAGAGTTATTTAGCAAAGTACAACCATTTTTGGGAAAGTTTCAGTGTGCTGTGTACTGGTTATTTGCAAAGTGCAGTTACTTTGAAATGTTTCTTACTCTGAGCTTTTTATGCCCAGTTCATTCACACAGTGCAGTTTGTTTTGAAATGCTTCTTACACTGATAAGAGGTGATTTCTTATAGTATAGTGATTTCAAGAGTATTACAGTCCCTGAGAGACTTATTTCACAAAGTTCAGTTATTCAGAGGCTTATTGTGCTATTGGGCATAGTTACAAATACTGGCATAAATTTCTGGCATATGTATATGTGTTCATGCATACTTGCAAAAGCCTTCGCTGGTATGTGTTAATATGCCAGATGGATTTTGAAAACCACCACCATTGGTGTTCAATCAGAATATTGCAGAGAATTGGATAATATTTGAGCAAGAGTATGACATTTTTATACAAGCAGCTCATTCTGACAAAGATCTATACACCAGGGCATTCATTTTGCTAAACTTAGCTGGGTCAGATGCCATTGAAAGGGAGTGTTCATTTGTGTATACACTAGCAGTATATGAGGGAGAAGGTAAAAACCTTCATATTGTTGTACAGGCTAAATCAAGGGAAGACCCCGAGTGTTTAAAACACAAGTTCAGGAAAATGTGTAACCCCCAGACAAATATTACAGTAGAGAGGCATTTGTTTTACACAAGAGATCAAAAACCAGGGTAAACTTTTGCAGCTTACATTACTGTCCTGAGAAACAAAGCTAAAATATGTCAGTTTGGTGACTTAAAAGATGAGTTAATAAAGGACAGGCTTCTATGTGGTATTAATAGTGTTGCAGTGAAAAAGATTTTATTCCGTGACAGTGATTTAATGCTAAGCAAAGCTACTGAGATTTGTGAAGACCATGAAGTTACAGAAAGGCACACAAGTATGCTTGCAAGTGATAAGAGCATAGTTTCAGCAGGCTCCAGAGCAAATGACAACATGCAACAGGTGGCTAGCAGAAGCAAGCCTAAGCACATGGCACCTGCCACCCCTGCAGTCTCCCCCGGTAAAACGTGCAGTTTTCCAGCAAGTTCTAAGAAAAGGACATGCTCAGTGCAATACAAGAGTGAGTCAGCAAAATCTAAATCCAGTTTTATTGGTAACTGTCGCAATTCTGGTGCCAGTCATGAGTCTAAAAGAGAAAAATGCTTAGCATTTGGTCATCAGTGCCACAAGTGTAAAAATGGAACCATTTTCAAATGCTTTGCAAATCAAGTAAACCTCACACTGTTATAAAGAAAGGTCACTTAAAAAAGCAAGTCGATCATATAGAGAGTTACAATTCTACTTTCTACGTAGATGGTGTATCAGTAATTGGTGAAAAGGTCAATAGAATAAATTTGTTGGCAAAGAATGAAGTGTTTTGTGCTGCCCAGATCAATGGTAAATCCACCAAGATTAAAGAAGACACTGGCTCAAAGTGTAATGTTATGTCAGCAGATGCATTTACTAAGGTGAGAACTAATGAACAACTCAATGCGGCTGGTTGTGCGAAAATTGTTGCTTATGGAGGTGAAGAAATTAAGGCCGAAGGCTCACTGGTGCTTTCATGTTGTTTGGCTAGGAACTGTTACAGCTTGGTGTTCTATGTAGTCCGAAGACCTGTGCAGCCATTATTGGTTCTCAGAGACAGTTTGAGAATGAATTTTTCTTTTACCAAAGACGTTCATCATATAAGCACAAATCCTAGTTCCAATTTTACTGAAGCTATTTTCTCAAAGTATGCTGATGTTTTCGTTGACAAGTTGGGCAAACTTCCAGTTGTGTATTCTATGAAGTTAGACCCAGAGGTCACTCCAGTGGTCAGACCATCAAGAAAAGTTCCGATAGTTACGTAGAATAAAGTTAAAGCTCAGTTGAATAAAATGGTGCAGCAAGGTGTAATTTGTCCAGTTACAGAACCAACTGAATGGGTCTCGTCCATGGTAGCAGCCCACAAAAAAGGCTCAGACGAAATCAGAATATGTATTGACCCAAGAGATTTGAACAAAGCATTAAAGAGACCACATCATCCAATGCATACAGTTGAGGAAGTTGCAGCCCTAATACCAAATGCCACAGTTTTTGCTGTCTTGGATGCAAAAAGTTAATTTTGGCAAGTGATGCTTGATTGCAAATCCTCATTACTGACTACTTTCAGTACCCCATTTGGCAAATATCGATTCCTCAGGATGCCATTTGGAATAAATTCTGCAAGTGAAGTCTTTCAGCGTGCAATGGAGCAATTTTTTTCAGGTTATCCTTGTGCCATAATAGTAGATGATTTATTGGTTGGAGGCAATGGTGATGCAGAGCTTGACAGAAAACTTAAGAAAGGTTTAGACAGAGCACATGAAGTGAACTTAAAGCTCAATCCTCTGAAGTGCAAATTCAGACTACCAGAAGTTACATACGTAGGTCATTTATTGATTAGCACTGGCTTGCGACCAGACCCACCCAAGCAAGCAGCCATTCTTGAGATGTCAGGACCAGATAATGTTCAGCCTGTACAACGTTTTCTTGGTATGGTCAACTATTTAGGCAAATTTATACCAGACTTCAGTGAGTTGACAGCACCTTTAAGAGAGATGATGTGCAAAAATGTTATATGGTCTTGGTTGGAACAGCACCAGAAATCATTTGAAGATCTTAAGCAGAAAATTTCCACCCAACCTACATTAAGATACTATGATGTCAATAAACCAGTAACTCTTTCCTGTGATGCTTCAAAATTTGGTCTGGGTATAGTTATTCTTCGAGAAGGCAGACCAGTAGCCTATGCATCTAGAACTCTTGCCTAAACTGAAATGTAATATGCTCAAATTGAGAAAGAACCTTTGACAATAGCATTTGCATGTTCAAAGTTTCATGATTATATCTATGGTCGAGCTATTCTGATTGAAACTGATCACCAACCTCTAGTTACTATTCTAAAGAAGCCTATGCATTCGGCTCTAGGGAGATTACAAAGAATGGTGTTCAAATTGCAAAAATACAACTTCAAAATGGTCTATACAAAAGACAAATTTCTTTATCTGGTTGATACCTTATCCAGATTGCCCAGAAATACAACGGAACAGCTTTATGCAGAGAATTTTGACTTTGATGTCATGGAGATGCATAATTTTTCTACCATGCGACTTGATGAACTGAGGGATCATACAAAGACTGATCCAGTTTTGCAAAAGCTCAACCACTACTTTAATGCTGGATGGCCGTCAAAGCACTCTAATGTACCACCTGAAGTGCCAACTTATTTTCCTTACAGAGATGAGATGTTGATGGAAGATGACATTATTTTCAAAGGTCCTAGAATTGTTGTTCCTGCTTCCTTACAACATGAATATATTTGCATTGTGGTAACCCATGTTCTGAATCTACCAAAATAAGAACAAAAGAACAATTTTTTGCCCTTCTCAAGTAAAAGGCATTGATAAAGTGCTTTTTTCTTGTTCAGTATGCAATAGTACTAAACCACATTTGCAAAATGCCACTTCAGCTAAATCAAGTTCCTGAACTACCTTGGTCAACAGTAGCCACTAATATATTCGAGTGGAACAATCAGCATTACTTAGTGTTGGTAAACTCTTATTCAAACTGGTTTGAGATCGATTTACTACCTAATCTAATGTCCACTGCTACCACCAAGTTGAAATGTCATTTTTCAGTCCAGGGTAGTCCACACAAAGTTATTTCTGACAATGGTACCCGATTTACCAGTCAGTTGTTTCAGAAATTTGCAAAAGAATGGGACTTTGTACTTGTTACTAGTAGTCCAGAATATCCACAGTCAACTGGACTAGCTGAAAGTGCAGTACAGAGTGCAAAGCAATTACTTGAGAGGTCATAGCATGATAATACTGATGTCTTTTTGAATTTACTTAATCTCAGAAACATACCCCCTGGTGATATACTTGGCTCGCCTGCTCAGAGACTTCTATCTAGGCAAACTAAAACGTTGCCTATTAGTTCCAGGTTATTGAGGCTTAAAGTTAAGAAAAACAGAACAATTAGAGCCCAATTATTCAGAAAGTATTCTTTCCAGAAGTCCAGCTATGATAAATCAAGCACATTTCTTCATCCATTGAAAGGAAAGGCATTGAGGATACAAATGGCAAAAGGTTTTGACTGGATTGGTCAAGTAACAGGTATATGTACTGAGTCAAGATCCTACTTCGTAGAATCTGAGAGTGTGGAGTACAGGTGAAATTGCAGACACATCCTTCCAGAATCGATATCGCAGCATTGTTCCTGTGATACAGACTCTAGATCTCAGAGCACTCCAATGTTCCTGTTACAGAATGTGGCTTAACTTCTACTTCCATTCCTGATGATGTTCCTGATGTCCCTAAAGTTAAACATTCAGCAGAGACGGTCCCAGTTGCTAGGCCTAATTCTAACTTCTATGTCACACGATTTGGTCTTATTTCCAGACCTAGTTTAAAATACACAGCAACCTAGATATAGTTGTCTATGTGTATTTAGTTCTGTGTAATTGCATGACAAAAAATTATTTGTATTGACTGCATGTCAATTAATGTCATCAATATTGTGTGACTTCTTTCTCAGAGAGGGAGGATGCAGAATAGTGTGTGTGTGGGTGTGTGTGTGTGTGTGTGTGTGTGTGTGTGTGTGTGTGTGTGTGTGTTGTAGCTTTAAAAAGCTTTCAAGGTTGGCACATGCATATAAATGGCAAGCAGGTGCTAGCTTCAGTGCCATTTTGAAAGTGTAGCCAGAGAGGGAAAATGTATGAGTGTAATAGCTAGTTTCTTTATAAGTTTATCTAAGTTAAAGTTATTAAGCTTCAATCCTGATGTGTTTGTACATAATAAATCTCCTTGAACAGAACCCACAAAGACTTGTCTATTCTATTCTGACTGGACGAGCGACAGGATCAACATTTTTTCCATATTTAGATGACTTGCTTATCTTTGCAAAGTTTTTTTCAAAGTGTCCAGAATCCCTCTCTCTCTCTCTCTTGGGTGAGAGATCTCTTACACAACCTCTGATTTAAAGAGAACATTGAAAAGTCTTTTTTGTCTCCTTCACATATTATTGTGTTCCTGGGATGTCAACCAGACACTTCAGTTTAATAAGCTTTTCTCCCACAGAAAAAAACAAATCTATATCTAAATCTGTTTTGAAGATTTTCCACTTGGACTTCAGTGTCTGTGAGGGAATACCCAGAATTTTGGTACTCTTGGCATCCTTGATTCTCATGATATCCCTGGTAAGACTCCACATGAGAAAGATACAGTGGTATCTGAATTCTGTTTGTTCCCAGCACCAGGATCTTCGGTCTTTTCTAATCCCAGTGCTGGTGTTTGTCAGAAGATAAATCACTTGGAAGAGACAGCAAATTTCCATAAACCCAGGTCTCCCCTTCTCCTTGCCTTTCTCCCTGCTCCAAAGCAATCAGTCACCACAGACTCCTTAGACTTTGGTTGGAGAGCATTGTCAGGAGGAATAAAAGTGCAAGGTGTGTGGCACACCAAGGCAGATTCAAGCACATAAATATAAAAAGAGAAGCTTGTCTGATCAAGGCAGTCGACTCTATGAATCATCTTTGGTCCCTGGGACCTCTTCAAGTTGTTAGAGACAATACCATAGTCGTGTGGTGCATTAACAAGTAAGGAGAACCCTATGGGGATATTCCTTCATAGCACAAGCTCACTCTACAGTCATCCTACATCCGGTCTGAAGAGAATTGTGGGGCAAGCTGAGCAGGACAAAGACGGACCCTCACTAATGTAAACTAGATCAGGGGTCTTCCAAGATTTGATCCATCTGTGGGGGAGTTCCTGAAGTAGACCTACTTGCTTTCTTTCTGAATGATCAGCTGGAAAGATTCTACTCTAGGACTCCATGCAAGAAAGCCTGATACCTTTTCTTTTCCTTGGACGGGAATGTTCTTGTATGCTTTTTCATCCTTTCTACTGATATTCAGGGTACTTCTGAAGATTCAGAAAGAATCCCCCAATATAATTTTGGTGACTTCTTTCTCTCCTAGGCATCGGTGGTTCTCCCTTCTTTTGGAAATGGTGAGGGCAATTATAGAATGGATCTTCTCACACAAGCTCAGGATTGTTTGATACACCCCAACTCAATCATCTTCAACTGACTGCCTGGATGATAGGGTCTTAATTCCCTTTAGGCACCTGTTTACTGAAGATGTGTATCAGGTACTGCTGGAGCAAGATAGCGTCCTATTAGGAAATCATATTAGCAAATGGAAAAGGTTTCATAGTTGGTGCCAACAGCATAACCAGTAACATATCTCATTTTCCAAAGACACAGGCTTTTATTTAATGTCTGCTTAAATATTTCAAGTTGCACTAATAACTGACCAATGTGGTGATACTTTTTTGTACTTCTATGCTTTTTGTACATGCTTTAGCCAAAAAAGTTATCTGCATTTTTTTAGTTTGTTGTAGGACCTTAGTCTTGTAGTTGTGTGCAAATTGTGTTTTACTGCAAGAATTTAGCATTGTTTATACATTATACTGCATGTCGATTTCTAAAAGAATTACATGATTTAGTCATTTATTACAGGGTTACTGAAAATTTATGCACAGTCTGGTGCCTTAGTCTTTGGAAGGATTGCAGCAGTGGCAGTATTGTGAATTCTGTTACAGGCTTTGTTTTCAGTTATTTTTATAGCTGTATATGCCTGCTTAAAGTTGCATCCAAGTAGTCTGGTGCAATAGTCTGTGGTAGGATTTCAGTAGTGGCACTATTGTGAATTCTGCTATAGGAATTTTGCTTCATTACTTTTTTATGGCTGTATGTACCCACTTAGAGTTGCATTTCAGTGCTTTTTTGTTTACATTGATACTGTTTTTTCATGTTCTTTGTCTGCCCCACCCGCTAGTCAGACTGTAAGCTAAACATTTCTGAAATTCTTTTTTTTTTAATTCTAAACCTACTTCTCCCAAACAAGTACAGACAGAGTTAATCATTTGTCTTATCCATCTTTCATTCTTTGCTATTAGAATAACATCATCTGCATATGACAAAAAAAATTGGAATATTTACACATTCATTTACAGAATAATTTCCCTGTAACATATTTCTAAACACCTTAGTTGCTACTGGATTCATTACTAATGAAAACAATATCCCATTCATAGGGCACCCTTTCATACCTCTCAACTGCCCAGATTTTCACAGAAGGTCCAGAATTTTGCTGCCTCATATTTTTGGCCTATTCCTCATAAAATCTGTAGTCTTCTGGCAAATCACTGAAGACTGAAGTCACTAAATAATTACGTATGTGTGAGTTTCAGACTTTATATCCTCCTGAAAATGCATGCTAGCGCAAATCATCTAACACTAGCAATGTTCTAGGTTTATGAGAGAAATATTTAAAATCTGTCCTTTTTTGTTATCTCCCCACTCCACTATTTTAGGGTTTGTCCAGCTTTCATGTGCTGAGAGGTTGAGAGGTATGCTTTGCCTCAATCCTCTATTCATATTTATTCTAGAACCTAATGAACCATAAACTAAAATCCTCACTTTGTAACACCTTCAAAATCCTCCCATCCACATCATTTTCTTTTAAAATACACCATAAACTATCATAATCTATACAATCAAGGGCCTCTTTAACATCACATACTAATAACTTCACATCTTTATTCTATTTAAAATATCAACTACCATCTCTCTTATGACCATTAATAGATCCTGATTACCTTTACCCTTAACACAAAAATTTTCCCTTCACCAATGCTTCATCAATAACATTATTAAATCTACCTTGTAATATTTTCATGAAATCTTATAGTCCATCGTCCAGCTTCAGTAAAGTCTACACTTTCTGTTTATACCATGTGCATATCACAGTAGTGCACTGTTTTGGATTCATTGAGTATGCACAGCTGCACAAATAAGGTAAACACCGTGGCATGGAAATGAAAGAATAAGCAGCTGAATTGTATGCTAATCAACCAATCCAAGATGGAGGAGCTATTCAACAAGCTATAAAGCAACTATGTAGACTCAGTGCTGGTTTTTCCTGCAAATTCCAAAACCTATTGGAATACAGCCACGGAAAGTAATCTACACTTAGTTAGCAGCTGCTGTTGCTTTAACTCATGTGTATGTGAAACAGGCTGAAGTCTATGCTGCTGCTGCTAATAGACCAAGGCCAAGAAAGAGAAGAGTTGTCAGAACCCAGGTAACTTACCACAACCTACATGATGTGGAAATTGTATAGAGCTACAGGGTGGATAGAGACACACTACAGGAACTCTGCAACCTCTGCCGTCCTCTACTCAGAGCCAGGGCAAACTGAGGGGAACCCATCCCAGTGGAGCCAAAGGTATATGTAGCACTTAGAATCTTAGCTACAGCTACCTTTCAGAGATCAACAGGGAACATGCTGGGGTTGTCACAGGCATCAGCATCCACGATCCTCCTCCAATTCTTGAATGCTATGCTCCAACATGCTAGTGACCACATATATTTTCCCCATACTCCTGAGGATAGGGCCAGAAATATACAGGAGGTCTACCCTGTAGCACACTACCCTGAAGTACTGGGTGCCATAGATTGCACACGTGGAAATTAAGGCACCACCCAGGGAACAGGGAAGGCTCTACAATAATAGAAAGGGCTTTCACTCTATCAAATGCCAAGTTATGTGTAATGCCAAAGGACTCATCTTAAATGTGTGTGCTGGCAACCCTGGCAGTTATGACTTGCATATCTAGCACACTTCTCAACTGTATCAGATGTTTGTTGTGGGGATATCCCACAGAGTCATGCACACATAACTGTTGAATGCCATAATGAGGCACATGCTCAAACCATAAATATTATAGAGCATATTTGGGCTGCTGAAGTCACGGTTCCAGTGCCTAGATACATCTGGGGAGTACTGCAGTACAATCTATGGACATGTAGTGAAATATTCAAAGTATGTGCCATGCTACACAACATCATCCAGAGAAAACAGCTTCAGCAGGGTCAACAAGGGGAAGGAGCACACATCCCACCACCAATGCCAAGGTCACCACAGCTACACACAGGTGAGGAGTCAGAGGGGAGCCATCAGCTGCTGTGGCTGTAGGCAGATGTATGCATGCTCAGTATGCTCTCGCATTGGCTGAGACAATGCATAGCATGGTCACTCACCACCTAAGAGCCTAAAACCTTCCTTCTACGCACACGCATATAGTAACATTGAACATTAATGTCAGGCAACTCTCACAACCTTTACCTCTCCATGTACTGGCTGTGTAGTGCTTGTATCAGACAGAGTTAGCCCTGAACTAAAACTGTTGCAACTGCTGGATTACAAGGTAAGTGCTGAACATGGAGTGTATTCTGTAATAATACGAATGACTGGCATATTCTTGCATTTTGTTACTTGGTAGTGTAAGCAAGTAAAAGGTGGAAGATTTGTACAGAAATGACCATAACATGTGACAGCAGAGACTTATTTGACTTATAGGTTTCCATTATTAAGTAGTACGCCTCAGGCATGAGAAATTCAGATACTCATTCCTCTCAAAAGTAATCATGGTCACTGTATGCCTTAAGTTCAGCACCATATGTTTGCACTGGAAAGTCATTAAAGAGAGACATTAGAAACTAATGGTACACATTGCAGTTTCAGACTTCACAAACCTCACAAGATCATTCACAATAAAGTTGAAAGTTTTGATGCTATAAGCTGTCTAACTTTCTAAGACAAATATAAGTCAAAAGCACAATTATCAGTTGAATATCACAAAAGCAGATGTACTAAGTGCTGTCAGCAATGCACCCTGAGCATCAGACACAAAGCTTATGTATCCCTAAATATAAAAGATAAAAAAAACGGGGATATGGCACAGTTATCATCACTTGTACAGGATGTTAGGGGGTAGGAAGCCAAGGCTGACAAAAAAGGTCAGTGAGTATGTGAGAGTAAGAAAGAGAAGCAGGCAGACATTTGGATAAACTAACAAATGGTCAGTGAGACAAAATGAGTTTTATGTTGCACTGCTGAACCATGTAACTGCATCTTGGTATGTCAGACAGGTGTGAACCATTCATGTTAGAGGTGGCAGTTCATCACTGTCATCCCTGAGCACAAAAACTGTCTCTGCCAGGAGTTGCACTGGCATGTCCATGCTCATGGTCGGATGCACTGCTGCTACCTGAACATGACTGATGTCTGCTGGATGAGTTCCCCTCACAAGTATGCCCAGAACCACAACCCCATGGCCTGCCACATTTGGGTGTGGACAGCTCACCCACTGATTGAGTATTGGAAGTACTGCCACTATTGGAGCATGATCAGGCATGGCTACAATGGCTAACAACAGATGATGTGGCTGCCCTACTCCCATAAGGATGCCTTCCCAATCCCAACAGATGTTCCATCACAGACCCCACTGTTCCATCACAGACACCACTCATTCGAACATATCATTTATTCGATCCATTGAATTAGCAACATGGTGGAGACATTCACTCATGTCAGCTGTGCCCACATCTACAACCCTAAGAATTTCTCTGGAGTACCTATGGGAATGTGCCTGTGCCTCCATGATGGCCCTAAACATATGCTGAGTGGCATGGGAAGAGACACCTGGATCAGGTGGAAGATGGACAGCAACCCTCTTCTGAGTACCCCTAACAACCCTCCTACTTGGCACCTCACCTGCACTTTGGCTGCAGTCAGTTTCAACAGGCACTAAAGTCACAGAAAACACTTTCTTTATCAATTGTCTCACCCTCCACCGGTCCAGTATCTGTGGGCTCACTGGAATGGGTAGGCATAGGCCTACTGACTGTTTCTGATGGAATTTCAGGAGACTATGTATAAGAGGTGTTCTTTTTTTACTATTGTTATCTCCTGGAAGGCTTAATACAGAGGCGCTAGAGAGGTTTTGTGCTTTTATTAAAGGATATATTACTGGCTTTTGTCATTTGAAAATCCTTTGTACTGCAGTTGGTGGTTTTGGATGCCTGTATGTCAACCAGACTGTCAAGTTCAACCTCTGCACCTCCTGACTGTGCCTGTGTTTGCCAACCATCATCATCAGAGTCTGCTGATAACTCTGACATCAGGTGGTTGAAGTCCCACACTTCCACTGTCAGGATCACCTGTAATAATAAGCAACAAACACAGGAAAAATTAATACCTAAACTACTATACTCCAATATATACTAATAAAATAACAGTGTTGTCACTATTAGACAGTACAGCAATACACACAGCAGTCCTGCCATCATCATCACACACTAAAATATATCTTTGAATTGCTCATCAGTACTGATGTAAAAATATTTGGCTTACCATGCTCAGATGAGGTTATCCTCTGCATGCCAGATGGTCCTGGAAGAAGTTAAGCAACAGGTAAGGACAACATCATCACAATTAGTAACACAGGGGGTAATGCTTTCCTGCCTTTATATGTCCAATAAATATACTTTCAACAAGAACTTGAATGACAACTCCAGCATAAGCTAATCAATCAGAATGTGTTAATTGTAGCAATCTTCAATCCCTCCCCACAAAATTGTGAAACAGAAGTAATGTATGGATTTAAATTGTTTTACTATACAACAATATTCAATAATTGAGATATAAAAGTCTACCTGGAAGCTGGTCCTGGGACAGGCTTGCTGTCCCTGAAACACTAGCACCAGTGTCAAAGACATGCTGTTCTGCACTTTCCTGGGAGCTGTCTGAATCCCTGCCAGTGGACAGGAACTCTTATTTGGTGTTAATGGTAGCTCTGTAGCAGCCTCCCCCAGTACCCATCTGATCACAGCCCACTGCAGCTGCTCTCCCTGTAGATGAGATCATGTCAGTGGCCCTATGGCGCACCTGGTCATATGACCTGATGTAGTCACCCATTTCATTAACATGTGTGACAATCTAATGCCAAATCTGCATTCTGTGTGACATATCTACAGGTCCGCTTTCAAGCAGGAAGTCACCATGTTGCCTAAAAGCATTAGCAATGACCTGATTTTCATGGTCAGTGAAAGGTGTTTTTGAGGATAGAAATGCCTGGATGGCACAGCCCTGAGTGTTCTAAAAGACAACAGAAGGATAATAAACATAAGTATCACAAATCTGCAAACTAACAGTTTCCAGATAAAACAGAAAAGGTAGTATTTTAGTATTACCCACTGGAGAAACATAAAACAGTCTAGAGATTTGAAATACTAACAACAGACTCGATGCAAAAAAAGTAGAGTAAGCATAGCAACATATCCTTGTTTGTGCCATAACAGAAATGCAACATTACCCCCCCCCCCCCGTAAAAGAACTGGCAAATTATGTATTTTGCTAATGAACCATCTTTGAAATGCTGAAAGTGCTGTCAAATGAACTGTCCCCTGAAACATGTCTACAGATTTAGCACAGAACATTCCACTTTAAGATATTGCCAATCATGTATACCTGTGAAATGCCCTGACAAACATGCCCATGCCATCAGCACACCTCTAACTAATGCATACAGATAAGTATAAAAGTCTTTGTTAATCAAAATAAATATATATTAAGCTATTATACAGATGTTTCTTAATTACATTTCAGCATATGCTATTCCTCTGTGCAGATATATCCCAAAGTAATAGAATATTTTCTGTGTTCTCCACATAAAGACGTCTCCCCACCTTCAGTTTCCCTAGCTACACTGTTGCCTTTGTATGGTGTAGATTCAGGGCTGTCAGCATGGTGAAGATGCAAATCAGGTGTGAACTCATTAAAGTTGCTGAATCCCAAATACTTGGCTCTGTGGTGCAGATGTAAACATTGTTCAGGCACTCCCTCAGTGTTTGTTTTTAATGGATTGCAACTGTGAATAATTACTGTTTGGGAGAAGGAAAACACAGCAGCACTGCAGGCTGCCCTACATCCAGTGGGTGTGTCAAGTTAGACTTGTAAAGTATTAGATGTAATTTTGTCAAGGTTGGAAATGTAAGTAAGCAGCACACAATTCACAGGTTCTGTTCATTAATGTCCAACTTCCCTATCATTTGTTGGCAACTGCATATGGTATTATTGCCATTTAATATCCTCACACATTTTAAGGACAGTGATATAGAATAGCATACAGACTGCATGTCTCAGATTACTGGTCAAATAAGAGAAGAATGACCAACAAACATCATTTAGTGTGCTACATGCAAAAATAATAAATGTACAAATAATGGTTCTATGGTATCATATTGCTGTAGATGATGTTGCAGTTGGTTGTATGCAAAATGATTCCAGTTCCTTGTTGCAAAGCTGTTTGTGTGGCAAAGAGGGCTAAGGCATCCTTCCTGTGTTCTAAAGGTTTACTTCAGTGAGAGTTCAAAATCAGACCTATGTAGAAATCTCATGTGTGCTAACATTTTGTTGTGCTTATTTCATAGATTGCTTTTCTTCATTTGCACTACTTTTCCCTTTTATTTGTTTCAGCTCCCTGCAGCAAATCTGTTTGTGTGCCATAGAGGGATAAGGCACCTTTTCTGTGTTCGCGAGGTTCATTGGAGTGAGAGTTCAAATACAGACCTATGTAGAAATATCTCATATGTACTGACATTTTTAGTGTGCATGTCATAGATTGTTTTCCCTCATTTCAACTACTTGTCCCTTTTTTTGTGGGGGGGGGTGTTTGCGCGATGCATCTCTTAGCACAGACATGGGAAATAGAGAAACATGAGAGTCAGGTTTGCCTATATTTATCTCATTTGCATGAAGAGTGGCAGTGTGGAAACTGGACTAGTGGACCACCCAGAAAGCAGACAGAACACCTGCAAATAGGGTGTCTATAAAAGGGCAAAGGTCAAAAACAATACATTGTTGCGTTTCTGTATTTGATCGTGCAAGTGCACTTAGCAACATTCCACTGCAGTTAGCAGGGTTCCCCACAGCTGCAGCCATCAAACACATGCAGATAGGACTCAGACTACCAATAATTTTAACTGGATGCATTCTACTAATTCTATTGGGCACTGTGCAAATCTGTTAAGCAGTGTTGCACTGTGGTTAACCCAGAGACCTTAAGAATGATTAGGAAATTAGGAAATTTCATGTAATTAGTCCTGTGGCAGCAGGTGTAAGTGTAGGGCTGGAGTACAGATAGTCCTGTGTTCTAGTACAGTGTGTGCAACCTATTTTTACTGTTGTGACAGTACAGTTTATAGCAATGAACTGAAAAATAGGCAAATGTTATTTCAACATTCTTGTGGCAACAGGTGTCAGTGTTGAACTGCCATACACATGATTCTGGATTCTAATACAGGATATTCCAGACATTTTTACTTTTGTTATACTTCCTATTATATTCACTCTCACTTATAACACTTTAGATAGTAGAGCTGATATAAATTATATGTTTGAGGGTTGAGACACCATTATTGTATTTTCAGATGTATGACTGAGGGTATACTGTCTACTATATTTCTGTAAGTATAATTCTGCTATCTGGGCTTGCATAGCCTTCACAATTAACTAAGACACATACACAACTGGATCTATATCTAATAAATTGTCAGGTTGCACACATATATGGATAACCGCTCTGTCACGTGTATTTATGTATGATTCCTGACTGCGCAGCAATTCTTCTGTTGCAAAGATGGAAAATCAAAGCTGTGGAAGAAAATGTTTTGTCCCTTATGCCTAGGTTTGTATCCTATAGTATAAAAATCAATTTTCCCAGTGTATAAAGGCAAAAACAGATGTGTCAGGTGATTACATTTATGACTCCAGTGCATGTCTGCAAACCTAACTCACATGAAAGTTATCTTCCAATTTCAAATAAATATTTCCAGGCTACATCAATATACTCCCCTCAAACTAAGGCCAAGTGCTGGATTAACCTTCCCATTTCAATTATTTAATTCCTCCCTTGGTACTGCTGCACTCTACTTAACATTATACAAATGGTATTGTTGCTAGGGTTTGCGCACTACCCGTAAATGTGATAACTGGAATTAGCAGGAAAGCATCCATTTCCATTGCTCTAGTTCGGCTGGTAGACATGACCAGCTTTGTACAGGAAGGTGCACACTTCAGGGCACAGAGGTGAGGTGTCCAGGCATCCAGGATATTTACTGGACTCCTGGTAAAGCACCACAGTCAAAGGCTTCTGTGGGTGGACTAATCTGGCTCCCAGTACAAGTCATGGAATAGTTTGGCCCAGGCTGTATCTAGTGCCACTGGTATCCCAAACACTCTGGAGAGCAATGTAGGCATCATTTTAATGACCTACACAGGGGAAAAAGGGATACTCTCAACCATTGGCTGCAGGAATTTGAGACTGCAGACATCCCACAGCTGTGTAAGTTTGACAATAAGAGAGTACTTGTAAGACTTGGAAAGGTAAATATAGAAAAGACTGGTATGCATAATGCTCTTCTGTTCTTTCCCCAGCTCCCACCAAACGTGAGTTCAATCGAGACTCATGTTGCACGATTGAAAAGACTGAGGGAAGCAAGTGGTATGTATGCAGCAGAAGATACGTGTTATTGTAGCATTAAAAGTTAAAGATAACTTTTTTGGTCTTTTATAGAGTTGTATCAAATTGTGCATGCATATCTCAATTGTAAAGGCAAGTATGCATGCATTAGTCTGTAGCATAAACCAATTGTAAGACCCCAATATTAAACTGTAGAAGGAGATTGAGGGTTCAAATACCATAATTCCCAACTATACAATACTGTTATTTCTTCTATAATATTTACATTAAATTAAAAACATTATACCAGTGGTACAAATGCTCTCTGTAAACTGTAATCTGTATGACTGGAACATGTATATATGCAGTATATGCACATTTCGGGGATTACTTTCAGCAGTCTGTAGTATAGCGTGTACCTGTTAGGACATATACTTTAAATGTAATAACTTCAGATAAAAGAGTTGCACAATTGTGTTAATGCATTGTATGTCACATATGATGGTACTAATTTTATCCCTTTTTTTTCTCACCCCAGCCCTTATCTTTATATTTTATCTTCTATTATGTGTCATTAAAATGTCTGCATGTCATCTGTGTGTACCACATCACTAAATGCTACTCAGCACAGCAAGGTAGGCTAGCCCAGTGGATCAGCCTGCCCCGCTCCACTGGCTCCAGCACAGATGCCAAGCACATCAGAGAGCCAGCCTGGCAGTACTGTCTCTGCTGCCCCTGTAGCACCGCCATGGAAGCTGGTGCAGTAATACCCTCTGAGAGCAGTGACAAAGGTGTTAATTGCATCCTCCGCAGGGAGTTTCCAGGGATGGTGTGTAGGGTTATGCACCACAGCACTGGTGTACGCCTACACTGGATGGAGAGGCTTCTGTCCCCCTCATGGTCTGTAGGAGGAGGGGAGACATCAAGCAGTCCAGCCACCAGCAGAGTAAGGGGACAGTGATGACAGTCTAGTGGGTGAGGCGTCGATTCTCACTGTCTCCAAACTTGATGTCCATAATCCTACGTTGTCCCCTTCCTCACCCCAATCATAGTGTCCCACAAACTTTTGTGCTCATCATTGTCTCTGTCGCTTCTTTTGTTTGTTTACATTTGTTTCCTCACCAACCCAACTTACCTAACCCAGACATACCTACATCCCTTACCCAGCAGTCCTCTCTTACTGCATTAAAAAAAAAATGGACACCTGTCTCACAAAAAAAAAAAAAAAAAATGTCCCATACATAGCTCTCCCTTTCACATGTGTCTTCTTGACACACTTGATTTGGTCCAATTGGCTGTGCAACATGACTTTTTGTTGTCATCCCTCTTTCTGGAGGCGGCAGTCCAAATTCAGTTAATATTCTGCCCATATTTCCAGTTTACACTGTTAAAGAAATGGATAGCTATAGTTCTTTCCTACCTCCTCCTGCATATATCTGTATTGCTTTCCCTTTTTTCTTCTCCCTGCTTGCTCCCCATTTCACCACTTCTTATGTACCCCATTTTAACACATATAATCTTGTCAAAAAATAGAATCACACACAACACACATAAGTAGCAGAAAAGCAATGGATTTCTTCACTTTTTGGGCTTTGTGTTTGTGCAGAGTTTTGCATCATGCACCAATGGGCAACAACGGTGAGCTTTGTTGGTACAGTGCTGTGATTATCTCCCCAAAATACTGCTTAACCCCAATGTGCTATGACAACATACAGCAAACATGTACTGTAAAGAATTCATGCCACTGCATTATCACTGTTTATTTGAAAGTCTTTAAAAGTATTAGATACACCTGGATTCGAACCCAGTATCATCTGGCCTCAGAAAGAAATGTGTCACTAAATTTACACCTGCTGCCACAGAGTTAGTTAAGCAGCAGGTGTGTTTCATAGATTCAGTACTAATTCTCAGACTTTTAGCAATGTGGCTTGTGTTTGTGCACTGCCTAACCATGTGCAAACAGGGAAAGTAATAGAAATGTGCATCTCGCATGCGCAAACACTTTGCACACAGTCACACAAACTCGCTGCTTGCCGCACTATGGAAAACTAGATATATTACTATGTATTACTGCTGCTTACTGTTCATTTCCTGTCTATGATGTGAAAATACACGTGGAAACATAAAAAACTGAAGGCCCAATCTAAAAATATTTCACATATTTGCAATACAGGTATGTGTTACCTCCCCCCAAGCACTGCAACCCTGATGTCTCAGTTCTTTTTCCATATGTATATCACTTGCACTACGGACATTAATATCAAATGTGTGATATGTTATGCACATCAGTCTGGTAACATACAGAACTAGAATTATTGATCCATAACCCTTAAAAGCCTTATCTGTAAGGCTAGGGAAGGGATCGGCATGGACCTTATCCACAGGAGCATAGGTAACCTTCAACACACTTGACCTGACCAATTTTGGTTTTGTCAAGGGTAGATCTTGCTTACTAAACATTGTGGTCTTCTTTGCTAGTGACCCCAAAGACTTGGATGAGGGATAACAGGACATTCCACTATGTTGATTTATCCATGGGTATTGACACTATCCCCCATTCAGATATCATAGAGAAATTCTCCCATCTGAGGATTAACCCATACATTACTAACTGGCTCACCGACAGAATGCACACTGTTAAAGTTGGGGACTGTATCTCCACCACTTGACCACTTACCAGTGGAATACCACAAGGATCTGTGCTGGGACATCAGACGTTTGGAAACTATTTCTCTGAAGTCCAGGCAAAGGTGGATGACCTGTGGCTTACAAAGTTTGCAGATGACTGTCAACTGGACGCAGTCATAAAGAATCCCCCAACTATGTTAACATATTACAGAATAGGCTGACACAGACAAATGATTGGCGCCAAACTCACGGCATGAACCTTAAAGCAAAAATGCCTAATTTTCCCCTTTGACAATGAAGTACCCCTGCTTATTATGATATACATAGCACCTGTCTAAACTCAAATACAGTGTTGTGAGACTTGAGAACACATGTTGATAGCAATCTACACTTTAGTCACTATGTGTCCATAGTGGTGAGAGACACCTTTTACATTGCACACCTCATAAATAAGGCCATCACATCCAAGATCAGGGAGGTCATAGCTCTGCTGTGCTCTATCCTTATCAGACCACTAATTGAATACAGTGCTCCCTTCTGTGTATACCCCACCAGACACCTGCAGTAAATGGAGAAAATACATAGGTTTGTGACTGAAAGAATCCGGGGCCTCCAAACATGACAGACATGGTAAAACTGAAAGACCTGTCATTGTACTCAGTATCATTCAGGTTGCTGAGAGATGACCTATGCCTCTCCTACAAAGCAGTCTCAGAGCATGCCCTACTGGAAATGCTGGACATTTGCAAATCAAATGAGACAAGAATAACTTGCTTCAGGGATCTGAGCCTAACCTGTGACATAAAAGAACATGCTGGTGAGATAGGTATAGCTCCCAGCAATTCCCAGTCCTCTGTAATAGGCTCCCACTGCATGTGAAGCAGTGCTCCTCAATGACCCTATTCAAGCTCAACCTCAAAAACTGGCTGGGTTATTGTAAATTCATCCCTGAGGTGGCACCTGTGTCCCTCATGGACAGGGTTATTCGGTGCTGATCATGAAATCTCTCTGCTAACAATGACCATCTAACTATGCTCAATAAGATTACTTGCGTTTTACATGGCTAGGCTTGTAAACACCCTAGGGCCATTAGGCTAGTAACCTCCTATGAAAATATGAATCTATGCGGGCCTCTCAACATCTTCTGTCCAACATGCCCTGCTGATGTCATCCACTGTAATTTGACCTGCAGTCTTGTAAAAGTCAGACTTGTGCCATGGCGCTTGAGTAAAGTACTGAACTCTGTAGTCTGTGTACTTAGATAGGTAGGGGCTGCATGTTTGTGTGTCTAACTCAAAGAGCTGAAGTATGTATCCTACAGTTACTGCTCTAATCCCATACATTGACAGTACTTTGATAGCTACACATGCCTACACATCTGTTTCATGCAGGCCTCCCAACATTTTCTCTCCAACATACCCTGCTGATGTCATCCACTATAAGTTGACCTGCAGTCTTTTAAAAGTCAGACTTGTGCTATGCCACTTGCATAAAGTACTGAGTTCTACTGTCTGTGTACCTTGGTTGGGGTTCTAGTTGGGTGTGTGTGTTTGTGCACTTGCTTGACATTACAGAGAGCCTTTTACACCAGCATGTGGGATACTGTTATTACCATATTCTTCTCAACAGACACTGCTGATGATAGCTATAAAGTGTTGTCTGAGACACTGGAAGTCAGACTTAATTTTTGGCACTTGCCTTAAGTACAGAGGTCTGTAGTCTGCATAATTAGGTAGGGGTTCTATTCTCAATGCAGTCAAGTGTGTGTGTGTGTGTGTGTGTATGTGTGTGTGTGTGTGTGTGTGTGTGTGTGTGTGTGTGTGTGTGTGTGTGTGTGTGTGCTCTTGCTTGACATTGCAGAAATCCTTTTACACCAGCATGTGGGACACTGTTATTACCATATTCTCCTCAACAGACACTGATGATGTCATCAGCTATATCTGATTTGTGGATGTGCACTTTTCCCACCAGGGCAGTTTCAGAGACTGGCCTGGAGGCCAGGCAGAAGTCACTTCATGCTATGTGATAAAAATGATATGGTTTTCAGTCTATCCTCATACATTGTGGCATGGTTTGTAGGCCTTGTGTTTCTTGGTGAGAATCCCCTGTTGTTTCTCCAGCTCCTGCATGTGTCTGGTGAGGTACACACAAAAGAGAGCATTATACTTTATTAGTGTTCTGATATGGTTTGAGTACAGCGCTGTCATAAAAACCTAAGAGCTGAATATGATGGTGTGACTTATGATGTGCACAACATAGGCTTTCAATACCAGTGTGGACACTTGATGGTCGAAGTTCAGATTGCTATCTACATGTGTTCCCAGTGCTTGTATTACTGGGTTTCAGCATAGCAGGACTGTTGTCAGTGCTGTAATTAGCATGGTATTCCACTTTTCAGAAGGACAAAATAAAGACACAGTTCAGCATTTATTTGTAGACTGTGTGGCTTTGTCACCAATCATTTGTCTGTGTTAGCCCATCCTGTAGCATGTTATCGTCATAGGTGGACTCAGTGATTGCACCCAGTATGCAAGAATCTGCAAACATGGTAAGCCAAAGGCCGTATACCTTATCCTGAACTGCTGAGAAATAGATTTCAAGCAGTAAAGGGCCAAGCACAGATCCCTGGGGTACACCAATTGTGACAGCTCTGCTGGTACAGGTTGATTCACCAGCTTTCACAATATGTGTTCTGTCAGTGAGACAATTGGTTACCAATCTAGTAACATGAGGTTTAATCCCCAGCTGGAAGACTTTCTCAATGATCCCTGCATGGGGAATTGTGTTCAAACCCTACACCAGTTGAGGATAGCCAATATGCACTGTTTTATGTACATCCAGGCCTATCAAACAGAATCAATGGGCTGTGACAATATCACAGATTGTCAATCACATACACCTTCCTGACACGGTTTAATGCACACTTCAACACAGACCATGTTGCTGTAGAAGGGTGTTTTCAACATGCATCCATATGAGTTGGTTGGGGGGTACAGCACCCGATGCATGTATGTATAGACACATCCTGACTCTCCTCCTCCTCTGTGAGGTCGACCAACATGTCATCATGGACATTTTCTAAATGGACACTAGTGATATCCCGGCTGTGTGCAATGGAGCTGTGTGAGTTGTTAATGCTACATCATGTCTGTTATATCTGTTAGATCTCCTCAAAGAGATTATTGAGGGCATGCATGACGACAGCACTATCATCCTTTTGAACTTGACAAATCCAAAGCATTTGACACAAATCTACACTGAGGTATTCACTCAGCACTGTCAGATGTGGCCATATACACCTATATCACCAAGTAGGTAGACCAGTGTATCACATCTAAATATGTTTACATGTGTGAAGTGACCTATATCTCAAGTCCATGTGATCAGGTCCATACATCAGGGCTGTTTGCTAGGCCCTTTCCTGTCCATTATTTAAGTAATGGACATCACAGATTATATAAACATCCTGTGTCCAAACATCTGCCTGAAGAACTACAGAGTATAATACAAACAGTATCTACCCATACCAAAGATTGCTGCCACAGCTATGACAACATCTGCAATGGCAAGAAAACACGGGGGGATTTTTTACGTCAGGAAAACAAAACACAGCCCAACTATAATGTAGACATCACACCCTATAATCAGACCAATAGGTATGTGACCTGTGTCCTGGGTTAGATGGCAAGTGGAGCATCCACCAGCATGTGGTCACAGTGCTGACTACTCCCTTGTATGGAACACAAATGCTGAGTATGTAAAGGACATCGACATCAGGGGGTCATAAACACTCCATAGTGCCCAGCCTTCAATATAATTGAGTACAATGCACCCTTCTTCATGTACCTCCCTATGCATCTTCCACTGATGTGTAACTGAAGTGTACCAACTTTGTCACAGTGAGCTGTCTCACAGCTTATTGCCCATACTTAGGTATTCTTTTCCTGGCATAAACATAACTGTCTGATGGTGTGGAACTCACGTCAAGGTGTTACATCAGATACATGTGTGCTACCTGTTCTGGTGATGCACACTTTACATACATAGGTTTACACCAGATACATGTGTGCTACCTGTTCTGGTGATGCACCCTTTACATACATAGATTTTTGATAACATTCATGGCATGGGTTACATTCATGACAGTGTGGATTGCACCATATATAAGGTATGCACACCAGTTAACTAGCCTGTATTGATCATAATGTCACATACAGGTAGAGCAGTGTCCCTCCTAATACCTCCAGCAGATGTTATAGTACCAGGACAGTGTGTGTGATTATCCTCATAGAGTGTGGCATAGCATAATAGTTGTACAGTGTGTTTGTGCAGAATAATCTCTGATCACTCTAAATTACATATGTTATGTCAGAGGCATGGGATTACTGGTGGTATTATTCTGATATTGTCCATGTTTGTGGTTGCTTCTTTTAGTGCTGTCCATGAGCCTTTACCTGTGTCCCACTTGCTGGAGACCTCTTCTGAGATTACATTCCTATCTAGGCAAATCAGTTTGCATAGCTTCACAATATGCACCCTACCCCAATTGTATGTTAGATCCCTGGTAGATGTCCTCTGCATTATTCATGTAAGGATGATTATATCTCACACAGACATCCTCCCCATTGTTATGTCACCTTGTGTGACAGTCACATAATACACACTTTCATTGTGCAGTTCCTGGTACCATTTTGATATGTGACTGGTGTTGCTGCTACAACAGTCTTTCGTTGACATGTCTTCATCTGTTGTACATTAGGTTGTTTCACCTGTCTTTTTTCCCTGCCTTCATTCCTAGAATTCATCTGTGTGTTCCTATTTGATGCACACACTTCCCCTGAGTGTTTATTTTACATGGCAGTCCAAGTACCCTTAAAGATCATTTATACAACTTCAGTACATAATGCCAGGAATGGGATTTCACAATACTCTACACTGTAGATGCACTGTCCTGTACTATGTTTGGACCATATACGTAACATTCATACCTCTCAACTGTCCAGATTTCCACAGAATGTCCAAATGTGTTCCTTATCAAATTTGTGACTTTCTGCCATATCACTGGAATGATCACAGGACTGATGTGGCTCAGTAATTACATACATTTGAGTTTTAGACTTCAAATCCTTCAGAACACATATCTTAACACATGCCCATGGTTATTCTTGCATATCACTATAGGGCAAATATTCAAATATGTCTCTATTTCTGGGTCACTGTCCCCCCCATTATGTTGGCCTTTATCTAGATGTCTTGCAGTAAGAGAATAAGAACTATTGTTGAAGTCCCCCTCCTGGAGGGAGGTTGGCATAATGGTTAAGGTGTTTACCTTACAGACACAAGGTGCAGGGTTTGATTCTCATTTGGGGCAATTGGCTAGGCTTAAAATGACCCCCAAAGGCAGTTAGCCTAGTACTAAACTATGAACCTATGAATCATTGTGGCATTCTGCATAAAACCATAGACCTTCAGTGCTGTAATTTAAACAGGAGTGTTATCAATTTTCACTTACATGGTTTCCTGGCCAGCAACAGTGTTGCCGGCCAAGAAACCTCACTTATTTATATTTAAACATGGTGTGTGGCATGAATATGCAATGAGAGCTGCTGCTCACTGTGCACACATATAAACTCTGTGTAGGCTTTGCGTAAAGCCTACACAGAGTTTATTGAATCCCAAGGCTTATTATTTAATATTATTGGTCCCCAATTACTCATGTCATTCATTTCACCTTTCTTTTTCCAAATAAATTTAATAACTCCTTAAAAATATTCTCGTCTGCAATGCCTTCCTGTAGCCATTCATTAAACACATTAATACTTTTTTGTTATTCCTTTTACCTTTTGTAAAATTCATACCCTATACCATCCACACCCGATACAGGTACAACATTAATACTATTGAAAGTACTTTCTCATTAAACCTTTATTAGATTACTTAGAAATGTTGTTAACACGCCAACTTTTAATATTTTGTACTTGATTTATAAAGCTCTTTTACATCCAACATGCATACATATATACAGTCAACATTATGGGCCAGATTCAGGAAGGCTTACACGGAGTTCAAGAGTAGTGTAAGCCTCCGTGTAAGCCTCCTGATTCAGCAACAGCCCAAATCTCCGTGTAAGAGACAGCTAACACGTCTCTTACACGGAGTGGGCGGAATGCTCAATACCTCATTTGCAGCTCCAAGATATGCAAATGAGGTATGTGAGCGATCCACGGCTCAAACCAGTCCGTGTAACGGACGTGTTGCAGAAATGTACTCAGCTGACAACTGAGTACATTTCTGCAAAATTAAAACGGAGCTATGTCAGCTCCAAATAAAGGGTGCATTTGTTACATTAAGCATGCCAATGGCCAAATATGTGGCCATTGGCATGAAAAGTGTTGAAAAAAGTTATATAACTTTTTTTTTCACGGATTTATGTGTTTAACTGTAGCACACCAGCAAACGGGTGCGCTACCTAAAACTGAAAACCGAAGCTTATAAGCCCACAATTGTGGGATTTATGTATTACATGAAATGTCAATGGAGGGACTTGCAGACCACAACAATATGGCCTCCGCTTAGTGGTTGTCAAGGGGGGGAAGCTCCGTGTAAGATATGTAACTAAGCATTACTAGGCAATCCTATGTAAATGAGGCTTACAATACTGAATCACACTGCCACATAAGTAATGAGCACTTTCTGAGTCGTGTAAGAGTTAGAGATGGGGGAGGAACAGAGTAGGAGGGAGGTGACATCAGTGTGGGGAGGGATAGAAAGAAATGTACCAGATTGGAGGGCAATGTAAGGTAAGAGATGACAGACAGACATCAGGGAGGGAGGTGTGTCCCAACAGAACACTGGGAATGTCAAGAAATTGAGGGCATACGCTATCCCTACACTCTAAGTTTCTTGAAATACGTGCATGCGCTGCGCTGTAAGGCAGGTTCTACTTGTGGGAGCGTGTTGCAAACTGTTTACAACGGTTTTGCGCGTGTCTGCGTGTGTAAGGCAGTGTGCTGCGTTTTAGCATGAATCAGCCTAGCTAACACCGTGTAAGGATGTGCTGCGTGTAACACCGTGTAGGGATGTGTACACGCTTAAGTTACTGTGAGCGTGTAAGCCAGTGTGCACATTGTTCCCCTCAGGAAACAGAGAGGAAATAGGAAACAACCAAAATACAGGAAACTGCCAGAAGATACTACTAAAGTTAATTGGTGGAAACAATTAGAAGCAGGCAATTACACAGGCAGACTAGAAGCCCAACCCAGCACTTAAAACACAACAAAGAGCAGTGCAGGCTGTTTCTCACAAGAGATACTGCCAGAAACTAAGCTATCAGAATTGAAACCTGAAAAAGCTGAACTCAGAGCAGAAATGCTAGGGGCTGCCATAGCTGTTATAATCAGACATAGGCGAATTGCTGAGGGTGGTGATAATGCAGATGCTGACAGACAACCCAGAGTGAGGAGAAGGAGAAGAGTATACAGGCCTAGGGTCACCTACCATGGGTTACATGAGCTGGAGATAGTAGAGCGCTATAGAGTGGACAGAGAGCTCCTGCAGCAGATTGTTGAGCTGTGCAGGCCACGCCTCACACACAGAACCAACAGAGGGGAACCCATCCCAGTGGAAACCAAGGTATGTGCTGGCCTAAGAATACTAGCAACAGGTACCTTTCAGAGACCAACTGGCGATATGATGGGGATATCACAGGCATCAGCCTCCAGGGTACTGCACCAGTTCCTGGATGCCATGTCACCACATGTCAGTGATCATATATATGTCCCTAGTGACTGTGAGGTTGTGGCCAGCAATATGCGTCTCTTCCAGCAAATAGCGGGATACCCTGAGGTGCTGGGTGCAATAGACTGCACGCACATACGCATCAAGGCACCAGCTGGTGAGCGGGGTAGAGTCTACATTAACCGCAAGGGATACCCCTCCATCAACTGCCAGGTCGTGTGTGATGCCCAGGGCATAATAATGAATGTGTGTGCTGGCTGCCCTGGTAGCTACCACGATTCCCACATCTGGCATCTGACGAGCTGTACCAATCATTTGCCAATGGGGACTTCCCACACGGACACCTAGTGGGTGATGCTGGTTATGCACTTGAGCCGTGGCTGATGACACCCATCAGAAATGCACACACCCGAACAGGAACGCCATAATGAGGCACACGCACAAACACGCAATATCATAGAGCGTGTGTTTGGGCAGCTCAAGTCACGGTTCCGTGTCTGGACACGCCTGGTGGAGCTTTGCAGTACACACCAACTACATGTACCCAAATGATCATGATATGTGCTATGCTACATAATATGATCCTGCGGAAACAGCTGCAGCAGGACCAGCACAGGGCTGGGCCAAACATCCCCACCATTGCCAAGGCCACCACAGGCAGGGGTGACTTGGAGGAGGAACAACCTGACCTTGTCCCAGTAGGCAGAAGGAGGCGTGCCCAGTATGCCCTGGCCTTGGCAAAGAGGCAACGATAGCACATATGCTTGGTCAGTAGGAACACTGGGACTGATACCCACTCTGACTCACTCATACAGTAACAGGGATGCCTAACATGACACAACCTGCTTCCAAATGTACAGGGAGTGTAGTATGTGCATCCGACAGAGGCAGCCCTGCAGCACCATCCGAGGTATGAATGCCATGTGTTAAGTAATGTAATACCATGTATCATATGCACACCTGAGGACCATGACTAACATCCACCCTCACCAATCATAAACCACAAAAACACAAACCCACCTCATAGCTATCACAAGGGATAGGAACCTAGATGTAATGCTACCCAATGCCAAAGGTATAAACAGCAAGATGTGTGCAGTGTAAATGCACACAGTATAGGGAATGCACATATCAGTGCTGTAATAGAAAACAGGGTCAAAGCGCACATCAGCACCCTGACACTACCAGGGTCACACCTCATACAGTGATGTACATGTGCAAAAACATGGAACAAGATACAAAATGAGGGTGACTACCAATAAATGGCATGGATAACCACACACCCTGTTGTTACCACAACAAGAAGCAACATGCATTAGCCATGGTCAAACACCAATGGCTAAAACTGACTACTACTATATAGCTTGCTGCAGACCACTGTCCTAATAGCAGCAACTGCCCCAGGCCTATGTTCACAGGTTCACAGGTTCATACTAGGCTATCTGCCCTAGGGCATTTATAAGCCTAGACCAGAGTTCCGTGGAGTCTGCCGCACCTTCACTCTGACGGATAATTTGCCCATTATATTGCTGTGCCTCTGACAAGCAGTGATACTGAGGTTATCCCTGGGGCATACCTGCAATCTCCCATCCATTGATTAAGATCTCACTTGAACAAAGCCAGTGAGGTACTCAGCCTCACATGTACCAGGATGTTGTTCCACAGCATAGGGACTCTCTGGTTGAAGAATCTGTCCCTCCAGCACATCCTATTAATATCTGTGTTGAGGTTTAAATCTCCTGCCACTGTAGTTCTGATGGATGTAGAGGTCTTGAGGTGAAGCGTGTACATTAACTCAGGTTTGGACATGGCCTTGGATGTCAGGCACAGGTCACCTCTGAGCAGACGGTAAGTCACGGAATCAAGCTGGAATTCCTCCAGTCGGGCAGCATAAGAAATATGTTTGAGACCCTTTCTCCTCCTGTCGAGGAATCTGTGGGCCCATCCAATTGCCATAGGTGTCGGGTCATATACATGCTGAATGGGGCATTGCACTCAATCAATGGTCCAATGAGTGAAGAGTACAGGGGAACAATGACCTCCCTGGATCTAGATGTGAATCCCTGCATGATGAGGTGGGCAATGTAGAAGTTCTACCTAACTACCCTGGCAACGTGAGTGTCAAACAAAGGTTACTCTCAACCTGGGTGCCCAGGTCCCTGATAACCTCCTGTGTGCTTAGAGGATTGCCACCTACATGGGAACTAGTGGTAACCTTGTTCTTCCCAAAGGGTACGGCTATGCATTGTTTAGTGTGTAATGTAAGGCCATGGCTCTGGCACCAGTTATCCGTGACTATGACACCCTTCTGAAGGATGTCTGTGTCAGATGGGTGTCCAACTATGGTTCCCAGTCTGCAGTCATCTTCAAACTTTGTCAGCCATAATCCTGCTGTGTTTGCTTGTACTTCTGAAAAGTAGATGCTGAGCAATAGTGGGCCCAGGACTGAGCCCTGTGGGACACCACTTGTGACAGTTGTGGAGTGTGACATGGCACCAGCAAGTCTGAACCTGTCTGTTCTGTCACGTAGCCGGTTTGCAACCCATCCTGTGATGTATGGGTTCACATTTTAGCTGGTGATGTTTTCAATGATACCCAAGTGGGGTATTGTGTTGAAAGCCTTTGCCAGGTCAAGGTAGGCTGTGTGGAGTGCCTTGCCCTTGTCAATGGCCTTGGTGTCTGTTATGAAACAGTCAACCAAGTTTAAAAGGCATGATCTGCCCTCAACAAAGCCTAACTGGGTTGGATCTAATGTCTGCAAGTCCCCTATGTCCTCATCTATGACTTCCATTATGATCTTCTCCATAGCTTAGCAGACCCTGCTTGTCAAGCTGATGGGATGGTAGTTTCCGTGGTCGGTGGAGGCACCCCCATGTGAAGTGGGTCCACCATTGACATATGCCACTCCTTGGGAACATATCCTGACTTGAGGCTAAGATCATACAGCTGCCCTGACTGCGGGTTGAATTCTTGAGTGAGTTCATGGAGCACAAAACCAGGGACACCATCTGGTCCCATGGATGCTGCGTCCTTTCCCTTGGATAGAGCAGTTCCCACCTGAGCATTTGAGATGTTTGGGGGGCTACAATCCTCTTTCATACATATCTCTCCAGTTGTGGTGGAGGGGTGGGTGGAGCAATCTGCACTGAACCTGTCAGCCAGTATGTTGGCAATGTCTATAGGTTCAGTGATATTTACAGCATTCTGAGCCTATTCTGAGCATATCTGGGAGTTTCCTCCCAGGTGTGTAACGTATCTATAAAAGGCCTCATTGTTGTCCCGTGAACCCTTAGTGGGTTTACTCCCAATATTCGCCTTGGATGATTTCATGGGGGAACTCAGTGTTTCACCTATATTGAGCAGGGGTGTCTACCCTTCCACGGATATCGCTCTATCTTGTAGTACCTCCTTCCTTGTGTTGTAGTGCTTGTTTATGGCTGAGGTCCACCACACTGGACGCTTGCCTCTGGTACAACGAGTCTGTGTTTTGTTTGGGATTGCCTCATCCATGCAGTCTTGAAGGTGCTGGTAGAAGGCAGTTGTAAGTGATACAGTGGCTTGGGTAATGGTGTCTGCTGGCTTGGGGGCTTTGAAAGAGACCACAACAGTCATTAGAAGTGTGTAGTCGGCTTCTGAGAGGTTCTGCACTGTGGTCTTTTCTATCTGGGGTGGAGGTGGGATGTGGACTTCCACTGAGAGTAGGTCATGATCTGATCTCACCAATGATGGGTATACCTCTGGTGTTGAACATTGTGAGCCCATGTTTGTGATGATGAGATCTACTATGTTGTCTCCTCTTGTGGGGATGGTGACTAGTTCTTCCATGGCATGTGAGTGTATGAACTGTAGGAACCTGTGGCTAGAGTGTTGTGGCTGTAGTACTGATCCCAGTCTATATTTGGATAGTTGGGATCACCCAGTGTGATGGTGTTTGCAGGTACATGTATCCCGCCACTGTTTTCATGAAAGCTCTGTGAGGTACCTGAGTTTCAGAGGATGGCCTGTAACATGCTACAAACTTCAGAGCAGTCTTGCCTATGGTTAATTGCACCCGGATGGTGTACAATGCATTGTGTGTTGCCACCAACCATGAGGTGAGGGTGTCCTTGATGAATATTGCTATTGCCACCCCTCATAGTGGTAATATGTGTACTGCATAGATACGAAATATTGTGCCTCTGACTTAGTAGTGACACATTATGACCACCTTACATAATTGAATAATGTGACTATGCCTCTGTCCAGTCTGTGCCCCTGTCCACATGCAGCTGTCCAGATGTCTCTTGAAGAGAGTCAGTGAGGTACTCTGTCTAACATGAACTGGGATACTCTGCTAGAGTTTGAGATGCCTCTGAGTTATGACTCTGTCCCTTCAGCATGTCCTATACATGTATGTGCTGAGGTTCAAATCTTTAGCTCCCATGTTTCTGGTGGATGTGGATTGCTTGCAGTGGAGCATGTCTACCAAATCCTGATCGGACATGGTCTTGTATGTCAGGCATAGGTCACCTGTACGTATGTGGTATGACACTGAAAAGAGCTTGTTTATAGTTATTCTGGAAGTATATGACATGTGTTGTAGATCCCTGATCGTCATGGTAAGGTACTTGTGGGGTCTCTCCAGCTGCTGCAAGTGCTGGTTGAGGTACATACCAAATGGGGCGTTGTATTCAAGCATTGGCCTGATAAGGAAGAAGTATAGTGGTACAATGACCTCCTATGGTCTGGATGGAATACCCTCCATGATAAGGTGGCCAAGATAGAAAGTATGTCAAACAACTTTGGCAACATGGGTGTCAAATGAGATGTCACTATCTACATGTGTCCCCAGCTGTCTGATTTGTTTCCTGTACTCATTGGGTTGCTGTCTATGTACAGATCTGTGGGTACTGTGTTCCTCCCAAAGGGATGGCTACACATCAGTCGCAGTCAGTTTTAGGCCATGAGTCCAGCACCAGCTATCTGTCAGTGTGACGGCAGTCTGTAGGATGTGTGTGCTGGCTGATGTATTCACTATGGTGCCCAGGTTGCAGTCATCTGTAAACTTTGTCGGCCACAACCCTCCTATGTTTGCTTTCACATCTGAAAAGTAAATACCAAATAAGAGAGGTCCCAGGACACAACCTTGTGGGACACCACTTGTGACTGGCTTTGAACCTGACAAGGCACCTGCAATGTTGACATTATGGGTTCTGTTTCTGAGCCATTTTGCAACCTATGCTGTGACATATGGTGTTATATTTCAGCTGTTGAGCTTGTCTATGATGCCTGAGTGGGGTATTGTGTCAAAGGCCTTAGCCAAGCGCAGGTAGGTTGTGTGGACTGTGTAGCCCTCATCAACGGCTCTACTGACAGTTTCAAAGTAGTCAACTTGGTGCAAAACGCAGGATCTGCACTGTACAAAGCTGAATTGGGTGTGATCAAGGGTCTGTAGGACACCAATGTCTCTGTGTGGAAGCTCCATAATGACCCTTCACAAAGCTTTGCAGACAAGGCTGTTTAAGCTTGTGTGGTGGTAGCTGCCAGGGTCTGTGGAGGCATCTCCTTTGTGGAGTGGGACCACTGTTGCCGACGCCAGTGTTCAGGTACAGATCCTGTAGCAAGGCTAAGGTTAAATAGGATCTGCATATACAGGTTTATCTCCATCTGTAGTTCACATAGCATGCAACTGGGGATACCATCAGGTCCCATTGATGCTGTGTACTGCCTCTGCTGACTGCGGCTCTCACATGGACATCCAGGATGACAGTGAGGTTACATACAGCTGTGATAACTATCATGTCTTGGGGTGAGGGAGGGGTACATTGCACTGAACTGGTCTGCCAGGGTGTCAGTAATATCTGTCAGGTCCCTGGGATATAAGTTGTTGTGTACCAAATCTGAGCATATATGAGGGTTCCCACCCAGGCCAGACATAACTGAAGAAAGCAGTGTGGTTACCTTCATCGCCTGTGGTGATTTATGTCCCCAAGTTGAACTTGGGTGTCTTTATGTGAGAATGTAGCTTTCTACTACTGCTGATCACAGCTGCCTTACATTCTGGAGATGTAGCTCTGTCTTGCATTAGTATCCTTCATCTGTTATACAGTTTGTTTATGGCTGGGGTCCACCAGACAGGCCACTTTCCCTTGGTGGTGAAGGTGTCATTCTCATTTGTGATTGCATGGTCCATGCTTACTGCGAGACGTCCGCATAAACTGTGTGTGCTGTAGTCACCATTGTGTGTTGTGGTTTCCACTGGCAGTGGGGCTTAATGGATACCATCTCAGTCCGAAGAAGTGTGAAGTCAGCTTCTGAGCTGTTTGTCACTATACCCCTGGTATCATACTAGCACTGACACAGGTGTAAACAATTCCCCAGAATCCATCAAACAAAATGGACATGCAGGCTTACAGATGCCCTAGGGGTAGCCTAGTATGAACCCATTATGATACAGATTGTACAGGACACTACAGATAACCCCAAGGCTGTTGCAAATGATGGTAGTAAGCATGTTGTTGATTCCTGGATATGCTCCGGATCACACCGATATTACAAACAACATACCAGACACACACAGGTATGGCCAACAGACATCCTGACATGTGCAGTGCAAACCCCCCCCCATAATGCCAAATACCTTCCCCAGCAGACTGCCGCCTCCCTGACATTATGTCACCCTTACCACAGGGTACGCACCCAAAGAGCAGTGTACAACAACAGTGGGTGTTCTCAACAAAGGTGTCTCCTGAATGGATAGGAAAAACAACCACCACAGAATCATGAGAGGTTTGGTCTGCACAGCTATGGAAAGGACCAGCATGTACCACAGACATAATGATATTGTGGATCTATTGACACCCGACCCTACCCAGTGTGGGTTTACAAAGTGCAGACCCCACCCCTAAACATGTGTGACTCAGTTGAAACAGTACTTGAAGTCAGTGATGAGGGCAATGTGGTCCACACAGTGTTGCCGGACCTTGCAAAGCCTTCTGTACAATACCCTATGTGTTCCGTGATAGATTTGCTCACCAGCTGATATATACACCCCAATGTCATGGGAGGGGTTGCAAACCAGACCAACGACAGAACTGACATGGTCAGACATGCAGCAGCCATGTCAGACTACAAACCACATATAACAGGCATCCCACAAAGCTTGGTCCTGGGACCTTCACCATCTGGTATATATGCCCCATAGGTACAGGCCAACAAGTAAGGACTGTGCTGGAACATGTTTGTAGAGGACAACAAGCCGCCTGACATATCTGATACACCAGCTGACACAAGCATCCCATAAAAGGGCCACATAGAAACAGACAGCTGGTGCCATAGCCATGTCAGCATGTTAAATGGTGAAAACAGTATAGTCAGCCTCTGTGGATAATCCAGTAAGTGACCACCAATTCCCACATAGGTGTCGACCCATGACATTCCTAACATGTAATGCCAGAATGGGGACACAAGGTGATAGATATCCTGCATTGGACAAAAATGTGGCTGTAGGGTTAACAGCAACAATCCATATACCAACCTAATCATGAGGGTTATGACATCTAGCTAAGGGAGGTCATTGTGGTTTTGCAGTTATCTTTCAGCAGCATTACAAATGACCACAACAGCGCCTGTGTGGTGTACCTCAGCAGATAGATTCAGCAACTGTAAAGTCCACAACAGTACCTCACCAGGAGTATCAAAGAGCTGGAACACATGTAATGTGTCGCCTGATTAAACAGAATGCAGTTACACACACTGCCATGCTGGCCACCCAGACACAAGCTGTGCCTGATGTAGAAAGCCATGTCCAAGCTGTCAGCAATGCACATGCCGAACCTTGTACAATGTGAATGGCAGGGAGATATGCACATGAGGGACCTGAACCCCAGCACTGACATACATAGGACAAGCTGTACTGCATTATCCATAACACAGAAGCCACCACCACGCATGAGTAAACTACCAGTACAGGTTATCCATAGAGTCACTCATTTATTCTACTCAACAGGGATCCTAACGAGTGGATGGGAGATGGTAGGTATACCCTGGGTATCAATGTTGTGTCACAGGTAGACAGAGGCACAGTATACAAAACAAGACATATGTCATGCCAAACTGCACTTATGATGTGTTGATGGACAAACACACTATCCAATAACCATTAGAAATGGCCTTGGGCACATCGGTAGTGTTTGCCAATGTACACCCATGTTGTGGAATACACTACTGCAGTTGGTTGAGGCCGTTGTAAGTAGTTCACATCTGAACATAATGCAACATGGTCAGATAGGTTCATAGGTTCATACTAGGCTATCTGCCCCAAGGCAGTTCTAAGCCTAGTCCAGAGTCTGGTTGCGACGCCACCCCTTATATGGAAACAGTACTGTGCCCATTAGTTTGACGTGCCTGTCTCCAGCAGTGACACAGTGACGATCCCCGGGTAAACCTATGATTTCCCATCCACAGGTCAGGATACCTCTTGAACAGAGCCAGCAAGGTGCTGTGACTCACATGGACCGTGATTGTATTCCACAGCATAGGAGTCTCCGAGTGATAAATCCACCCTCCAACATGTCCAATGTACATCCCTGCTACGGTGTAAGTCACTTGCACTATTGGTTCAGGTGGATCTGAAGATTTTGAGGTGGAGCATGTCCATTAATCCCTGGTTGGACATGCTTGCATGTCATGCACATGTCACCTCTAAGCAGACAGTATGTGACTGAATAGAGCTGTAGTGTTTCCAATCTGGCAGCATATGACAGATGTTGGAGACCCTTTATCCTTTTGTTGGGGACATTCAGGGTCTCCCCACTTGCTGCAGATGTCAGGTGAGATACATCCAGATAAGGCAGTGTACCAGATCACCGGTCCGATAAGTGAAGAGTACAGGGGAACAATGACCCACTAGATCTGGATGTGGATCCCTTCCTGATCATGTGGACAATGTAGAAGGTCCTACTAGCCACTTTAGCAATGTGAGTGTCATCAGAACAGTGACTGTCAACCTGGGTCCCCAGGTCCATGATAACCTTCCCTGTGCTTAGAGGATTGCCACCTATATGGTAGCTTGGGGTTACCTTGCTTTCCCTGAAGGGTATGACTACACATGTTTTGCAAGTTGACTTCAGGCCATGGCTCTGGCACCAGCTATCAGTGTCCATGAGCCCCTTCTGAAGGATATCCGTGTCTGATGCACTGTCCACTATGGCACCCAGTGTGCAGTCATCTGCAAACTTTGTCAGCCAAAGTCCTCCCATGTTGGACTGTACTTCTGAGAAGTAGATAACAAACAATAGGCGGCCAAGGACTGAGCCCTGTGTGAGACCACATGTGACTGGCATGGTGTCTGACATAGTGCCAGCAACTCTAACCCTGTGGGTCCTGTCTGTAAGACAGTTTGAAACCTGATCTTGTGACATATGGGTGTACATTTCTGTTGGTAGGGTTTCCTACAATACCTGAGTGGGGTATTGTGTTGAAAGGGTTTTCAAGGGCAAGGTAGGCTCTATGGACTGCCTTTCCCTCATCAATGGCCTTAGTTACTGTTTTGATAATGTCAACCAAGTACAAAAGGCATGACTTGCCCTTGATCAACACAAACTGGGACAGGTACAATGTCTGCATGTCCTCCATATCTTTCTTCATGAGCTCCATTATGATCCTCTCCATAGCTTTGCAGACTACACTTGTTAAGCTTATGGGGCAGTAATTACCAGAGTCCATAGAGGCACTGCCTTTAGGCAGACATGCACAACTGGACCCTAAAGAGGCTGTTGTGCACAGTATGGAAATGTAAATCAGTGATAGGACTAAAGCCCAGGATAATGTCCACCACAGTGAAAGTACTGAACCACTACACTATACAGTACAACAGTGCTAGGTCAGTATGAATGGATGTTAACAATTGTATGCAAAGTATCCCATGCAAAAGCTGCAGGCACAGTATAATCCCTGTTGTGTTCACAGGAAGCATCTGGACAGTAACTACACAACATGTCACAGAACACACAACCTTAAACAGGAGTTATTTGTTGGAGTTCACACTCATCCACAACTGTGATGGGCTGCATAGTTCAACATATGGAAAGCTCACACTGGGCATGCTCACACACTTTGATAAATGAGACATCATTCACACAACATGCCATGGGAAGGCTGAAGTGGGCATGCTCACACACTTAGTTCAAATGTTCCTCTTAACAACTGTGAAAACACACCACAGGATGCACATTCCCCATTCCAAACAATGAAGATGTCAGCACCCTATAAGTAGATCATTAGAAATGCTACCTCCCAGTAATCCGAATAGCGCTCTGCTACTGCGCCTGTCTCTAGTGTCATAACATAGTTAGGTAGGGGTTTGAATCCAGCAAGTGGCATGTGTGTGTGTGAATGGGGGTAAGTGTCTGTATAAGTGTGTATGAGAAGCACATCCCTTTTGGCAACTGTGGAAACACACCACACGGAGCTCATTCCACTTTCTAAACACTGATGATGTCAGCACCCTATAAGTAGATCAACTGAAATGAAATCTCCTAGAAATGTGAATAGCGCTCCGCTAATGCGTCCGACTCTAGTATCATAATGTAATTAGGTAGGGGTTTGAATCCTGCTACGGGAATGTATGTGTGTTAGTATGAGTGGGGTTTGTGTGTGTGCATAATGCTGTGGAGGGAAGGTGCCTTTTGCCAACTGGGAGAACACACTACAGGGTGCACATCCCTCTTCGTAAACACAGATGATGTCAGCACCCTCTAAGTACAGCATTGGAAAAGATTGCTCCTACTAATGCAAATAGCACACTCTGCTAATGTGTCTGCCTTTAGAGTCATAACACATCTAGGTAGGGTTTGGACCTTGCAAATGGAATGTATGCGTTTTACTGTGGGTGGGGTTGGTGTGTGTGCACAATGGCGGGGGTGGGATGTCTTCTTTGCCAAATGGGGCTATGCACTGCAGGGTGCACATTTCCCTTAACAAACAGTGATGTTGACAGCACCCTGTACAAACAGAACAACAACACAGAAGGTGTTGTTACCAATGATGCATGTAAGGTTACACTTCAAGTAATGTCCACAAAACAAAGTAGGATAAACAAATGCTCCTTTTACTCTATCCAAACAACATGGCAACAGACAACTGACACTACTCAGTATAGTGCTACATGCTACTGTAACATGCAGATGTACCAGAATATACCTAGATAGTGTTTTGAAGCCTGAATGTGGCAAGTGTGTGGATGTGTTATGTTACTGTGTGTGCATTTCCGTATGGAAAACATGTTTGAGATATTGGCAATATTGTTGCAGACAGTTTAGGTGCAGATATCCCCCATTCTCCTACACAAGTGGAATTAGTTATCACAGATGACTGTAACCTCCCTATCCTCTCACATGTCCAGGTGAGGGCCACCCTCAACATTGCAGGACACATAGCATCACTGTTACAGAATGGTATCCCTGGATGTGTGCTACATTCACCCCAGGAGGACATGGCACCACATTACAGACTGATATTACTCCCTGGCCATACTACAGGATGTGTACCTGAAGAGTGCCATACATACACAGTGGTCCCACACCAATGAGGAGTAACCTCTACTGACCCTGGTATGTACTGCATCATATGCACAACTGGCCTTCTGTTCTAAGCTACGGAAGTGTCACGTATGGGCAACATGTACAGCAATATTACATATGTGTATATTTCAGGACTATGCACACAAAACCTATCTCATGGACAGAGCTATAGATAGTGAACTATGATACATTTGAGGTGTCACAGTAAACACAGTATTAACCTGCTACTTTGCATTACCTGTGTTTGTGGCAGCTGTTGCTGTGTCAGTGGTGCTTGCTTGCTGCTTGCTGTTTGCTACTCATGGTTTTGCTGCTGGCTGTCTGTATATTTTCTCTTTTCTCTCTCTCTTTCTCTCTCTCTCTCTCTCTTTCTCATTAGGTCTGTGCAATGACTGTATTGCATGAGTGGAGTGTGGGTACTGAATGCTTTTGTAGGTATCTGCATAGGTCCATGTGATGGCCCTTGCACCAATTGTAAGGCAGCATTTGCTAATTGCATGCAGCCAGGTGTGTGTTGATTGCATGTCTCACTGTGATTTCAGGACACTGCTATAAAAAGGTATGTGAGATAGGCGTAGCCCTTTCAGATTGTAAGGCGTGGACGATGCTGGTATGCTGTTGACAGTGTTCTGTGAGTGTGAAGGTTAGTATGGGAATCCAGTGATTTGGCCATTAAAACTTTGCCTCACATGCTTTGGATGGTACATCTCCTATATTGCCTTTATACTAATTCCTACTATTGACTGTTATATTTATTTTAGCAGAGTGCTTTTGTATGGCTGTCATGGCTTAGTGGTAGGTCATACAGACGAATGTTACCAAGGTCCTGGGTTCGAGACTGGCAGTGGGAATATATTTTTGTCTCCAGACTTTCAAAATGAGTACAAGACATGTCAATCAAAGTGCCATAAAGGCACTTTTAAGCACTTTAAACCAGGTCTGCACTCATTAGCATGAATGAAGAAGGATGCGTGCCCAGTATGGCTTGGCCTTGGCAAAGAGGCAAGGCATAGCACATATGCTTGGTCAGTAGGAACACTGGGACTGATACCCGCTCTGACTCACTCATACAGTAACAGGGATGCTTAACATGACACAACCTGCTTCCAAACGTACAGGGAGTGTAGTATGTGTATCCGACAGAGGTGGCCCTGCAGCACCACCTGAGGCATGAATGCCATGTGTTAAGTAATGTAATATCATGTACAATATGCACACCTGAGGACCCCAACTAACATCCATATCCACTCATATGACCCTGTGGATACAGCTGCACATCATACAGTGATGTACATGTGCAAACACATGGAACAAGATACAAAATGAGGGTGACTAGCAATACATAGCATGGATAACCACGCACCCATGTTTGTACCACAACAAGAAGCAACATGGAATAGCCATGGTCAAAACCAATGGCTAAAACTGACTACTACTATATAGCTTGCTGCAGACCACTGTCCTAATAGCAGGAACTGCCCAAGGCCTATGTTCACAGGTTCATACTAGACTATCTGCCCTAGGGCATTTATAAGCCTAGCCCAGAGTTTTGTGGCTTCTGCCACCCGTGCAAGTTGATGGATAATATGCCCATTATTTTGCTGTGCCTCTGTCAAGCAGTGATACTGAGGTTATCCCTGGGGTATACCTGCAATCTCCCATCCATTGGTCACAATCTCACTTGAACAAAGCCAGTGAGGTGCTCAGCCCCACATGTACCAGGATGTTGTTCCACAGCATATGGACTCTCTGGGTGAGGAATCTGTCCCTTCAGCACATCCTATTAATATCTGTGTTGAGGTTTAGGTCTCCTGCCCTTGTAGTTCTGATGGATGTAGAGGTCTTGAGGTGAAGCATGTTCATTAATCCTGGGTTGGACATAGTCTTGTATGTCAGGCACAGGTCACCTCTGAGCAGACAGTGTTTACTGAATACAGCTGGAATTCCTTCAGTCGGGCAGCATAAGAAATATGTTTGAGACCCTTTCACCTCCTGTCGAGGAATATGTGGGCCCATCCAATCTGAATGGGGCATTGTATGCAATCATTGGTCTGATGAGTGATGAGTACAGGGGAACAGTGACCTCCCTTGATCTAGATGTGAATCACTGCATGATGAGGTGGCCAATGTAGAAGGCCTTCCAAACTACCCTGGCAATGTGAGTGTCAAACAAAATGTCACTGTCAATCTGGGTGCCCAGGTCCCTGATAATGTACATTGTGCTTACAGGATTGCCACCTAGATGGGAAGTAGTGGTAACCTTGTTCTTCCTGAAGGGTATGGCTATGCATTGTTTAGTGTGTAATGCAAGGCCATGGCTGTGGCACCAGTTAGCCGTCTCTATGAAACCCTTCTGAAGGATGTCTGTGTCAGATGGGTTTCCAACTATGCTTCCCAGTTTGCAGTCATCTTCAAACTTTGTCAGCCATAATCCTCCTGTGCTTGCTCGCACTTCTGAAAAGTAGATACTGAACAAATGTGGTCCCAGGACTGAGCCCTGTGGGACACCACTTGTCACAGCTCTGGAGTGTGAACTGGCACCAGCAACTTTGACCCTGTGTGTTCCGTCACTTAGCCAGTTTGCAACCCATGCTGTGATGTATGGGTTCACAATTGCTGGTGATGTTTTCAATGATACCTGAGTGGGGTATTGGTTGAAAGCCTTTGCCAGGTCAAGGTAGGCTGTGTGGACTGCCTTGCCCACGACAATGGCCTGGGTGAGTGTTTTGAGAAAGACAAACAAGTTTAAAAGGCATGATCTGCCCTTGACAAAGCCAAACTGGATTGGACCCAATGTCTGCAAGTCCCCTATGTCTTCATTTAGAATTCCCATTATGATCCTCTCCATAGCCTAGCAGAACAGGCTTGTCAAGGGGATGGGATGGTAGTTTCTGGGTTGGTGGAGGCACCACCTTTGTGAGGTGGGTCCACCATTGATGTATGCCACTCCTTGGGAACATATCCTGAGGTGAGGCTAACATTAAACAGCTGCCCTAACTGCGGGTGTAATTACTCATTGAGTTCATGGAGCACACAACCGGGACACCATCAGGTCCCATGGATAAAGTGTTTTCTGCCTTGGATTGAGCAGTTCCCACCCCAGCAGTGGAGATGTTTGGGCGGCTAAAATCCTCTGGTGTGCATACCCCCCCAGTTGGGGGGAGGGAGAAATCTGCACTGAACCTGTCAGCCAGTATGTTGCCAATGTCTGTAGGTGCAGTGATATCAACATCATTCTGAACTAAGTCTGAGCATATCTGGGAGTTTCCTCCCAGGTTTCAAACATAGGTAAAAGAGGCCTCATGATTGTCCCTGGAGTCCTGAGTGGGTTTACTCTCTAAACATGCCTCGGATGATTGTATGGGTGAACCCAGCGTTTTACTCACAATGAGCAGGGGTGTCTTCCCCCATACGGATTACACTCTATCGTGTAGTAGCTCCTTCCTTGTGTTGTACAGCTTGTTTATGGCTAGGGTCCACCAGACTGGATGCTTGCCTGTGGTACAAAGAGTCATCATTATTTTGGATTGCCTGAACCATGCAGTCCTGGAGGTGCTGGTAGAAGGCATTTCTAAGTGATACAGTGGCTTGGGTAATGGTGTCCGCTGGCCTGGGGGCCTTGAAAGAGACCACACCAGTGCTCAGAAATGTGAAGTCGGCATTTGACAAGGTCTTCACCGCTTCCTTTCCCATCTGGGGTGTGGGTGGGATGTGGACTCCCACTGAGAGTAGTCCATGATCTGATCTCACCAATGATGGGTATACATCTGGTGTTGAACAGTGTGACCCCATGTTTGTGATGATGTGTTCTAGTATGTTGCCTCCACTTGAGGGGATTGGGACCAGTTGTTCCATGGCATTTCAGTGTATGAACTCTTGGAACCTTTGTGTTAGAGTGTTGTGGCATGATTAGTGATCCCAGTCTATATGTGGATAGTTGGAATCACCCAGTAGGATGGTGTTTGGAGATACATTTATCCCCTTCAGTGTTTGCAGGATAGCTGTGTGAGGTACCTGAGTTTGAGCGGGTGGCATGTAACATGCTACAAACTGCAGAGCAGTCTTGCCTACGGTCACTGGCACCTGGATGGTCTCCGATGCATAGTGTGTTGCCACCAACCATGAGGTGAGGGTGTCCTTGATGAATATGGACACCCACCATCCTTCTTGTTGTTGTCGGGATGCTGGTGCCGGAATGCATGAGATGAGGTAACACCCGATAGTGCTGGGGTGCTGTCAGAAACTGTGAACCAGGTTTCAGGCACACAACAGACATCAATGTGCTACATACTGAGAAGGGCATAGAGTGTGTGCAGCTTGAGGTAGAGACCTTGGGCATTGAGCAGCATCAGCCGTAGTGTCTTTCCTTTACTGTGTTCTAGGGTGGTAGGTGTAGAATCCTATTTCCAGTTGTGATTGTATGGTCCATGCTGTCTGACATCTAGCTAAGGGGAGGTCATTCTGGTTTTGCAGTTATCTTTCATCACCAGTAGAAATTACCACAACAGCCCCTGTGGGTGTACCTCATGCATACACATCCAGCACCTGTAAAGTCCACAACAGTACCTCACCAGGAGTATGACAGAGCTGGAACACATGTAATGTGTAGTCTGATTAAACAGAGTGCAGCTCCACACACTGCCATGATGTCCACCCAGATGCAAGCTGTGCCTGACGAGAAAGCCATGTCCAAGCTGGAATCAATGCACATGCTGCACCTTGTACAATCTGAATGGCAGGTAGCTATGCACATGAGGGAACTGAACCCCAGCACTGACATATATAGGACAGGCTGTACTGCATTATCCAAAACACAGAAGCCACCCCCACACATGAGTAAACTAACACTACAGGTTGTCCATAAAGACACTGGTTGAGTCCCGTCAACAGGAATCCTAATGAGTGGATGGGAGATGGGAGGTTTACCCTGGGTATCAATGTTATGTCACAGGTAGACAGAGGCACAGTATACTAAACAAGACATATGACATGTCAAACTACGCTTACAATGTGTTGATGGACAAACACATTCTCCGACTAGCATTAGGTCAAGATACCTCTTGAACACAGCCAGCAAGGTGCTCTGCCTCAAATGGACCAGGATTGTATTCCACAGCATACGGAGTCTCCGAGTGATAACTCCATCCCTACAACATGTCCAACATACATCCCTGCTAAGGTGTCAGTCACCTGCACTAGTGGTTCAGGTGGATCTTCTGAGTCTGAGGTGGAGCATGTCCATTAATCTCTGTTTGGACATGGCCTCGCATGTCAGGCACATGTCACCTCTAAGAAGACGGTATGTGAGTGAATAGAGTGTGAGTGTCTTCAATCTGGCAGCATATGACAGCTGTTGTGGTTCCTTGATCCTTTAGGTGGGGGACAGTCAGGGTGTCTCCAATTGCTGCAGATGTTGGGTGAGATACAGCCAGAATAGGGCATTTGACTTGATCACCGGTCTGATAACTGAAGAGTACAGGGGAACAATGACCCACTAGATCTGATGTGAATCCCATCCTTATCAGGTGGGCAATGTAGAAGGTCTTCCTAGCCACTTTAGCAATGTGAGTCTCAGAAGAATGGCGACTGTCAACCTGGGTCCCCAGGTCCGTGATAACCTCCTCTGTGCTTAGAGGATTGCCACCAATATGGTAGCTTGGGGTCACCTTGCTTTTCCTGAAGGGTATGTCTACACATGTTGTGCACTCTGACTTCAGGCCATGGCCCTGGCACCAGCTATCAGTTACTGTGAGTCCCTTCTGAAGGATATCTGTGTGTGATGCACTGTCCACTATGGTGCCCAGTGTGCACTCATCTGCTAACATTGTCATCCAAAGTCCTCCCATGTTGGCCTGTTCTCATGGGAAGTACATGACAAACAATGGTGGCCAAGGACTGAGCCCTGTGTGACACCACCTGTGACCAGCCTGGAGTCTAACATAGTGCCAGCAACTCTAACCCTGTGGGTCCCGTCCCTAAGCCAGTTTGCAACCCATCTTGTGACATATGGGTTTACATTTCAGTTGTGAGGTCTTTCCACAATACCTGAGTGGGGTATTGTGTTGAAAGTGTTAGCAAGGCCAAGGTAGGTTGTATGGACTGCCTTTCCCCAACAATGGCCTAAGTGACCAATTTGAAGATGTCAACCCAGTACAAAAGGCATGATCTGCCCCTGACCAAGCCAAAATGGGATGGGTACAATGTCTGCATGCCCCCTATATCTTTGTTTATGAGCTGAATTATGATCCAGTCCGTAGATTTGCAGACTACACTGGTTGGGCTTATGGGGCAGCAATTAACAGGGTCTGTAGAGGCACTGCCTTTGTGCAGATGTGCACAACTGGACCTTAACCAGCCTGTTGTGCACACTATGGAAATGTAAATCAGTGATAGGACTGAAGCCCAGGATACTGACCACCACAGTGAAAGTACTGAAACACTACACTAGACAGTGCTACAGTGTTAGGTCAGTATGAACGGATGTTGACAATTGTGTGCAAAGTATCCCATGCAAAACCTGCAGGCACAGTATACTCCCAGTTTTGTTCACACAAAAGCATTCGGACAGTAACTACACAACATGGCACAGAACACACAACCATAAAATGGAGGTATTTGTTGAAGGTCACACTCATCCACAAATGTGATGGGCTGCAGAGTTCAACATATGTAAAGCCCACACTGGGCATGCTCACACACTTAGATAAATGAGACATCTTTCACACAACATGCCACAGGAAGGCTGAACTGGGCATGCTCACACACTTGGTCCAAATGTTACCCCTAGCAAATGTGAAAACACACCAGAGGATGGTCGTCCCCTGTCTAGACACTGATCATGTAAGCACCCTATAAGTATATTGGAGAAAAGGATTCTCTCAGTAATCCGAATAGCGCTGTGCTAATGCGTCCGCCTCTAGTGTCATAACATAGTTAGGTAGGGGTTTGAATCCAGCAGGTGGCAAGTGTGTGTGAAGGGGGTAAGTGTGTGTGTAAGTGTGTATGAAAGAAACATCCCTTTTGCCAACTGGGAAAACACACCACAGGATGATCATTCCACTTTCTAAACTCTGATGATGTCAGCACCTTATAAGTATTTCAGGGAAAGGACTTTCCCAGTAATGCGAATAGCTACCGTGCTAATGCGTCCATCTCTAGTGTCATAACATAGTTAGGTAGGGGTTTGAATCCAGCAGGTGGCAAGTGTGTGTGAAGGGGTAAGTGTGGTATGAAAGAAACATCCCTTTTGGCAACTGGGAAAACACACCACAGGATGATCATTCCACTTTCTAAACTCTGATGATGTCAGCACCCTATAAGTATATCAGGGAAAGGACTTTCCCAGTAATGCGAATAGCGTGCTGTGCTAATGCTTCCGTCTCTAGTGTCTTAACATAGTTAGGTAGGGGTTTGAATCCAGCAGATGACAAGTGTGTGTGAAGGGGGTAAGTGTGTGGGTATGAAAGAAACATCCCTTTTGGCAACTGGGAAAACACACCACAGGATGATCATTCCACTTTCTAAACTCTGATGATGTCAGCACCCTATAAGTATATCAGGGAAAGGACTTTCCCCAGTAATGCGAATAGCGCTGTGCTAATGCGTCCGACTCTAGTGTCTTAACATAGTTAGGTAGGGGTTTGAATCCAGCAGATGACAAGTGTGTGTGAAGGGGGTAAGTGTGTGGGTATGAAAGAAACATCCCTTTTGGCAACTGGGAAAACACACCACAGGATGATCATTCCACTTTCTAAACTCTGATGATGTCAGCACCCTATAGTATATCAGGGAAAGGACTTTCCCCAGTAATGCGAATAGCGCTGTGCTAATGCGTCCGCCTCTAGTGTCTTAACATAGTTAGGTAGGGGTTTGAATCCAGCAGATGACAAGTGTGTGTGAAGGGGTAAGTGTGTGGGTATGAAAGAAACATCCCTTTTGGCAACTGGGAAAACACACCACAGGATGATCATTCCACTTTCTAAACTCTGATGATGTCAGCACCCTATAGTATATCAGGGGAAAGGAGTTTCCCCCGTAGTGCGAATAGCGCGCTGTGCTAATGCGTCCACCTCTAGTGTCTTAACATAGTTAGGTAGGGGTTTGAATCCGCACATGACAAGTGTGTGTGTAGGGGGTAAGTGTGTATGATTGATATATCCCCTTTGCCAACTGGGAGAACACACTACAGGGTGCACATCCCTCCTCCTACACACAGATGATGTCAGCACCCTCTAAGTACAGCATTAGTAAACGTTTCTCCAACTACTGCAAATAGCACACTCTGCTAATGTGTCTGTTTCTACTGTCATTGCACAGTTAGGTGTGGGTTTGAACCTTGCAAATGGAAAGTATGTGTTTTACTGTTGGTGGGGTTAGTGTGTGTGCACAATGATGGGGTGGGATGTGGCTTTTGCCACATGGGGCTATGCACTGCAGGGTGGTCATTACCCTTAACAAGCAGTGATGTTGATAGCACCCTATACAAACAAAACAGAAAGTGTTGGTACTGATAACACATGTAAGGTAACACTTGTTCAAGTAATGTCCACAAAACGGAGTAGGATAATAAAACATTTCTTTTATTCTATACAGACAACATGACTACAGACAACTAAGTGCCAGTACTCAGTATAGTGTTACATGCTACTTGAACATGCACATGTACCCGAATATACCTAGATAGTGTTCTGAAGCCTGAATGTGGCAAGTGTGTGGATGTGGGATGTGTCTGTGTGTGCATTTCCATATGGGAAGCATGTTTGCTGTGGCAATCAGGGTACTACAGTACCTGATGCACATTACATCTTCCAACTGATGAGGTTGCCTGCACCCTGTGAGTACAGGTAGAGAAGGGGATGCCAGTAGTAAACAACATAGTGCACTTCTGAAATGTGTACCTGTCATGTATCAACAGCTACTCATGTAGGGTGATAAATAATGGGAATGGCAGGTGAGCGTGTGCATGTGTGTGGGTAGCAGGGTGTGTATAAATGCATGTGTGACAGAACAGATACATGTAGCTGAATCTACATAACAGCACAAGATGCACATTGCCATAGTCAATGTTAGCATGTGATGGTGTGCAGCAGGTACACTTTGTTAAGTAGTATGGGTGCAGATAACAACTGAGGACATTCATACAGTTACTGCAGCAGGACTGATGGGATATACACACATTTATACTGCAACACACAACAGTTACCAACATGTTACTACTTATACACATCTATAGTCACCCTGTGCATCAGCAACGTGTTTACCTTTACCTGCACCGATGTTGTAGTATGCAGGAGGTGGCACAGTGTCATCATATGCACAGGGTGTGGGTTAGATATGCCCAAGCCGCCACTGGTAACACCAATTGACATGTGTGTGTATGTGTGTTTGTGAGGGGCAGCAGTACAGGGTGGACCGTTGTTGGTGCAGTGTGTGTGTGTATGTGTTTGCCCTAGGTGTTAGGTTTCTGCATGTGTGTAAGCACGCACACAGTCCCACATAATGGCTGCCATGTACAGGGTTTTGTGGACAGCCACAGACTGCACCTGTCAGGTCATCCAAATCAGTGTCTGTGGGCACGGACACGGTACCTGTGCCTGGCAGGGTGCTACGGGTCAGATCCGTACTAACCCAGACTGGGTACTGTCATCGGAAGCAGGGGTGTGTCGACCGGACACAGCACCCTGTTGGGAGGGTCCACAGCGCGGGGCACGTGGTCTCCTGGGGCGCCTGGATGACAGCACAGACCCACCATTGCTGGGGCTCGTGCTGCCACTTGGGGCGCGAGTGGGCCCGTTGTCGTCCGCGGCCACTGCCAGCTGGTGCTCTTGCTGGCATACGGCCACGTCGACGCCGTAAACGCACACCATCGCCCTGGCCCATGGACATCTGGTTGTGGAGCAGCTGTTGTATGCCCCCACAACGTCTGTCAACGACATCTGTGAAGTTACGGATAGCATTCGCAACATCACGGATGCTGTCTGTCATGGCTATGCGACATGCTCTCATCTCCCTCAGACCCTGTCTGGTGTACCTTTCAATACGTGCCTGTGCCTGCATGACAGTTCTAAACATAGTGGAGGTTGACATACCTCCCTGGGCACGTCGGCCAGAGGCAGTACGGCCACGGATGCCCCCCCCGAGAACCCATGGGCGACTGTCTGCGTGGTACCATTCGAGGACTCTGCACATGGCTGCCGTGTGAGGATGCATGTGCCACAGGTACCACATTACCCTGATCTATGCCCACTGCTGACTGTCCATCACCTAGGGACAATGGTGATAAAGGATGTAACGGCAGGATGACTGTGCGGTGACGGGGTTGAAAGCTGTGTACTGTCAATTGGCTGACCAATGGCGGACCCAGACACACCTTCCTGCACCATTACAGACATTTCATCATCATCAGTACCTGGGGCACAAGATTCAGGTTCCCTGCTGCAGGTCACCAGAGCAGCACCAGAACCTACGGGAGGAAAACATGGAACACAGATTACAGTCTCAATACATATTTGAAAGAGATGAACTTCAATACTAATGCACACATTCAGAAATGGACACATGCACTCATGGACACTAACACACATGCACACTTGGGCACAGGCACACTTGCACACATGCACACCCCACAGTAAACACACACATCAATACCGTGTTACACTACTCAATTTACTACCTGTCAATTACAGTGTTTGTGGACACAGTCACCAGCATGTCTACTACAGAGTTACACTACTCTTCCTAGTTTTATAAATTGTTTTACAGATACTGTTAAAAAGACTCACCAGCATGTATGGCCTGCCTCGGTGATACATGGGAGGGACCTGGAAGTGTGAAGAGAGTAATGTCAGTGGGCACATGTGTGCCATTTGTTTTGCACATGATACAGTACAGTAGTACACTAGTTCCCTTATACACATCAGCTGCACATCATGTCTGTATATATATCATGATGACAGATACATACCACATGCACACCTTATGCGTGCATGAAGTAACAGCGAACAGAACAGTCATATGTACATACCAGGAGTTAACTCTAATCTCACCCGCATCTGTCTTCAAACGGCAACTCAAATTGTACTTCCAAAACCACTGGCTTTGTTCTTCTTGGAGTCCAGGCTAATGTCCCTCTCCCTATGCTCTATTCACCTTTAACCCCTCATTGTGCATAGAAACTGGCTTCTACCCTGTTTCTTTCACCTTGATGTCCTTCTATGCTCTGACCTACTTCTCCCATCCCTCCCACCTCCTCTTGACTGTCTTCCTTCTTTTCCTCACTTCCCTTCTTGACTCCTGCCTCTTCCATATCATTGTATCTGTCATACTCCTACTTCTCTACCCTTCTGAGCCCTAACTATTTTGTATATGGCTTTTGCCTTATTGCATAACCATTATGCTTTAGGTAGGATTGCTTTGAAACCAACGGTACATTGTGTATGACTATAAACTGTTTGACTTCCTTACATGTATGTTTATTTAATTAACAGGCTGCTGTACAATTCTATTATGTTGGCTGTCTGTATTGACAACTTGTCTGTCTGCCTTTATTACGTTATGTGTGGAGCTTTTCTCCACATGCCTCTACTGAAAATGAACTCATATCCAGCTAGACTATATGGGTCAACAAATGTAAAAGTAATAACAATAAATGAATATGGCATCTTACCTGCACGCCACTGTCTTGCTGATGTGTGGATCCAACCTCCATCATGATGCATGATGGCAGATGTTGTTCTGGGGCTGGACCCACAACACTTAACAGTAGCCCTCCTGTCTGGTGAGGGGGGGATGTGTGGCCACCCCCCCACCTGTGGCAGCCTGTTGCCTGCGGATATCTGCAGCACGCTGGCGGACATTTCTAATCAAATCACTGCAGTGATGTCTCACCTGCTCATATGTCCTATCATGCATGCCAACATCATTTATCCTGCTAACAAGGCTTTGCCACAGTGCAGACCTCTCCTGCTGGTTCTGGGTGGTGCGTGAAAACAGGATGGCATACTCACGCACCAGGCTCTGGTGGATCATGTCATCCTCTGCAGCAGAGTACCGGATTTCTCTTCGTGCCATGTCTATCTGGAAAGGTACACAAACAGGTTATCAGCATAGTATCTCAACAATACATGGTACACATTCTATACAGGGAGTGTTAACTTCTACTTATTACTGATTGGTTAAAACCTGATTACAGTGTAGCTATCATTCTATGTCATTTGTACTAAGTACTTGGCCTTCAGACCAGTTGTTTTACATTAGGGAGGTTGGTGGCAAGCACTGTGGTGGCAGGACACATATCTTTCATCCATTGAAGTTGGGAACTGCTGATTGTGGGCCCAGTGTACAAGTGTATTACTTCTGGTATGGGCAGTTGTCCTTTAGGCCAGTTATTTAACATTAACGAGGTTTGTGGTCTGCAGTCATGTGTGACAATAGGCTGTACTCTGCCATTCATAGCTGGGGACATCTGGTATCAGGTTTATAGTGCATGCATATCTGAGCTGTATCTTACTGACATTGCTACACCTTGTTTGTTGTAGCAAACACTACATCCAGGCCTCCTGCATCTACCTTTGTTTATATGCTTGTTATCTGTTAGCTTGTTATTTCACTGGTATGCTACTTCCACATAGTACACATCTTTAAAACACATCTGTGACTCACTACTGTTATCTGCATTGCTTACTGTACGTTCTTCCATGTTACACATGACAGCAAGTGACTGCTTGTCATTGTTGCATTTACTTCATTGTGACACATTGCACTTAGGTTACCTGGCATTTGCTCACTGACGCTTTTATGTCAGTCAGCAGTTGTAGGTAATGTCAGTACACCCTCACTCCCCACTGCACCTTGTTTTCAATCATTAGTGATTACAGAGTTCACAATAGTATTCTAGCATGTCCAGAGGTCAGTTGTCAGTTCCCTCCTCAGTCCAGCTGGTGAGTGTGGTACTCCAGAGACAATGTTAGAACAGATGCATGTACACAGACAACCCTCCTCCTAACGACAAATTCAAACTCATGTGAGTGATGCAACCATATACCAGACTGGAGGCTAGGCTCTGTCTACTCAATACCGCCATAACCAGTCACGTGGCAAAGGGGATCACTCACTACACTTCCAGTCTCACGTAGACCTAACACAACAGTGGACCTAACACATGATCACACATGATCATACTTGTAGGCTCAGACCACAGCTCTGCCTATGCAGCAGAGACCTCCTATGCAGACATCCAGGCAACCACTACCACATGAACTAACATGTGCAACACATATCACACAAAGCCAATGTGCTGAACACTCACAGCCATTAACAGTTAACAACACACCTCATACACCTGTACTAGGTGCCTCTATGATCAGGCACACTCACATCACGGTCACCAGGCTTAACGAGGTGAGGGTCACGGTGTGCAGCCTGTCAGGCAGTATGACCTGCCACATAACACAAACAGTCAGGTAACCCCAAGGCAGGTACAGGTATGACTCAGTCAATGTCCATGCTGCTGTGAATGGCCTGACACATTCCTCCCTGGACTACATGACATGAGACATTACAGAGCTCTCTGAGCACGTAGCCCAGGACAGTTTGACCCTGACCTTGAGTAGCATCCTACCCTCACCTAGAACAATGCCACAATATCAAGGCACAATTATCCCTTCCAACAATTGACTGACATACTGGTGTCATTCACAGGTGTGCCAATCCCTGCCATCTTGGGGTGGTATGCTTTGCTAGGGACAGCTTGCACCTGTCACCACAGTCCTATTGACATTTGGCGGAGCCTCCTGTTACACCCATTGTGCCTGTATTAGGCAAGGCTCATAAGGCAAACCCACATCCATTTGTATCACAAAGGATGAGGAAGTAAGAGTGATGCTACTCAACACTGGACGCCTAGACCCAAGGATGCACGCACCCAAAACCCTACCTAGCATTATGGACATCGATATCTGTGCAGTAACATGAACCTGTTACAGGTTTCACAGGAGCACACCAGTACTACCACGTTATAGCTGTTACCATTCTTGTCGGCCACAACACTTGAACAGGGAGGGGAGTATCAGTATTCAATGCAGATTCCCACGCCCACATTGGTGGCACAGTACAACATAGGTGTTAGGCCATTGAGTACAGTAGACGAAGTTGTGGACCTGGGGAAGAAACATGGTAGCAGTCTGTCATTTGTCTACCACATGGGCAACGTGGATTGACAGACATGTTATATAGCCCAGCTAATCATGACTGATTCACATGTATGGCAGGGGAGGTCATTGTGCCTCTGTACTCATCCATCATCAGGCCTATAATTGCATACAATGCACCTTTTGGGATGTACCTAACCAGACACCTACAGCAACTGGTACAGGACAACAGTACATCATCAAGGGATGCAATGGCTCACACAGATGTCATATGCTGCCCAGGTAAAGTGAATCCAGCTGGACTCAGTGGCATAGTGCCTGCTCTGGGCAATCTGTGCATGCCATATACAGCCATGTCCTACCTAGCAGTAATGAACGTGATGTACCTCAGGCAATCAGAGTCCCATACAGCCACATGCTCAGGAGAGCTGGACCTCAGCACTGACATACATGGACATGCTGGAGGGGCATATTCCTAACCGAGAGGCTCCCTTCACTCTGTAATGAGCTCACACTACTGGTTAGGCAGAGTCCTCATTGACTCTCTTCCATAGGAATCTGGATGAGTGGATGGAGATCATAGTTGTACCCCAGGTATCACTTCTATGTCACTGTTAGACAGAGGCGTAGTATACTAAAGTCGGACAAGGGCATAGCAGCATAACTTCTGATTGGGTGGCAAAGACAAACACATTCTACTAGGCTTACCAATGCCCTAGGGCAAATAGCCTAGTATGAACCTATGAACTGTTCATTCTCAACTGTTCGAGCTCATTACAGAGTAAAGGGAGCCTCTCAGTTAGGAATTTGCCCTCCAGCATGTCCATGTATGTTGTAGTCAGTCGCCATCGCTTGCTCAGAGGTGACCTTTGCCCAACATACAAGGCCATGTCAGACCCAGATTTGATGAATATGCTTCACCTAAAAAATCTAGATCCATCAGAGCCACAAGGCCAGGAGACTTAAACCTCCACACGGCTATTAATAGGACATGCTGGAGGGATAGATTCATCAACCAAAGACTCCCTATGCTGTGGAACAAAATCACGGTATATGTGAGGCAGAGCACCTCGATGGCCTTGTTCTAGAGAAATCTTGACCAATGGATGGGAGATCGCAGATATACCCCAGGGATTACCTCAGTGTCACTGCTCGACAGAGGCACAGCAAAATAATGGGTATGGTTCCCCATACTAAAGGGGTGGCGAAGCCACAAAACTATGGGCTAGTCTTGTAAATGCCCTCGGCAGATAGCCTAGTATGAACCTATGAACATGTGTGTACTGCTATAGTACTTCTGCCATATGTTGCATGTGTGTGTGTTGTGGGGATGCACAGGTAATGGCCAGATACGCCAGCACAGGTGACACGTGTGACACATTCTGGGTGTTCATCCATACATACTGGATGTGTGCTGCCATCCAACACTGTGATGTGGACACAAATTACTCAGCCTGGATATACATATCTGAACAACACCACAAGCACAATACACTACCTTGCTATGTATGCATGTGATTACACAGTTATTCAGTAGTTATGACAGTGATGCTATCCATGCAGCCCACTGGGCCAGTGGAAGCCACAACACACACCGCCAGCACATTTGCATATGCTTACCACAGACATCCCACATACTGCATGTACTGTGCACACAGTTATCTAACCCAGAACAACTGCACACCACTTATTAATCCTGTCCAGTGGACTACAGATACAGGCATATTGTATAACAATAGTAGGAGGCTACTGCAGCACAGGGCAGATTCACATGACGGAAGGCATCTGTTGTCTGCAGTGTTAAGATGCTTCACATTCACCAAATGCACAGATATTGCCAACAATTTTGCAGACAGTTTAGGTGCAGGTACCCCCCCCCATTGTCCTACACACGTGTTATTACTTATCCCAGATGACTGTAACCTCCCTATCCTCTCACATGTCCAGGTGAGAGCCACCCTCATCATTGCAGAACACATATCATCACTGTTACAGAATGGTATCCCTGGATGTGTGCTACATTCACCCCTGGAGGACATAGCACCACATGACAGACTGATATTAATCCATGGCCATACTACAGGATATGTACCTGAACAGTGCCATACATACACAGTGGTCCCACACCAATGAGGAGGAACCTCTACTGACCCTGGGAACTACTGCATCATATGCACAACTGGCCTTGTGTTCTAAGCTATGGAAGTGTTAGTTATGGCCCACATGTACAACAATTTTACATATGTTTATATTTCATGACTATCTACACACAACCTATCTCATGGACATACCTATTGATAGTGAACTATGATACATTTGAGGTGTCACAGTATACACAGGATTAACCTGCTACTTTGCATTACCTGTGTTTGTGGCAGCTTTTGGTGAGTCAGTCGTGCTGCTTGTATTTTGCTGCTGTTGCTGCTGCTGCTGCTGCTGTTTTGCTGCTTGCTGTCAGTATATATATTTTTTTCTCTGTCTGTCTCTCTCTCTCTCTTCTCATTCGGTTAGTGCAATGACTGTATTGCATGAGTGGAGTGTGGGTACTGAATACTTTTGTAGGTATCTGCATGGATCCATGTGATGGCCTCTGCACCAATTGTAAGGCAGCATTTGCTAATTGCAAGCAGCTGGGTGCGTACTAATTGCATGTCTCACTGTGATTTTAGGACACTGCTATAAAAGGGTATGTGAGATAGGCGTTGCCCTTTCAGATTGTAGGGCGTGGACCATGCTGGTATGCTGTTGACAGTGTTCTGTGAGTGTGAAGGTTAGTACATCTCCCATGCTTCATGCTGTGTTGTAGATTCAGGTTGCTGCATTTATCTTGCCTGTTCCCTGTAGTGAGTGTGTATGCATACTGACACCTACAACTATATGTCATATGTATTGCTATATATATATATATATATATATCTGTGTACATATACATACTTTCATATATGTACATTAGCTGACATTATTGGGTACAAGCTAACAATTAGCAGGGCTGTTTCCATTAACACTACTCTAGTATGGGAATCCAGTAATTGGGACTATAAAAGTCTGCCTGACATGCTTTGGGTAGTAGACATACTATATTGCCTTTATCTTCATTCCTACTATTACATGTTCCACTTATTTAGCACTATATTCCTGTATGAGAGTCATGGCTTAGTGGTAGGTCATACAGACTAGTGTTACAATGGTCTTGTGGTAGGGCCTACTAGTATGCTCATATTCTGCTTTTGGGTTGAGTATAGGGCCTATCAATCACAGTGCTAGAGGCACCTTTAAGCAGTTAAAGGGCTTAGTAGGTCTCACAGGAGCCAGGCTGTGTTGCAGATTCTGGTTGCTGCATATATCTTCACTGTTTCCTGTAGTGAGTGTGTATGGCTACTGAGACCTACGATTATATTTCATATGTATTAATATATATTTATATATATGTATGTGTTGATATACATACCTTCAAATATGTACATTACCTTACATTATTATGTACAAGCTAACAGGTAGCAGGGCTGTTTCTGCTCACACTGAACTAGTATGGGAATCCAGTAATTTGGCCATTAAAACTCTACCAAACATGCTTTGGATAGTACATCTCCTATATTGCCTTTATACTGATTCCTACTATTACATGTTATATTTATTTTAGCAGTGTGCTCTTCCAAAGCAGGCATGGCTTAGTGGTAGGTCAAACAGACTAATGTTACCTAGGTCCTGGTTTCAAGACTGACAGTGGGAATTTTTACTTTGTAAACTTTCAAACTGAGTACAGGACCTGTCAATCAAAGTGTTGAGGCCACCTGTAAGCAGTTAGAAGGGTAAGTAGGTCACACAGGGGTCAGGCTGTGTTGCAGATTCAGGTTGCAGCAATTATGTTAACTTTTTCCTGTAGTGAGTGTGTATGGCTACTGAGACCTACGATTATATTTCATATGTATTAATATATATTTATATATATGTATGTGTAGATATACATACCTTCACATATGTACATTACCTTACATTATTATGTACAAGCTAACAGGTAGCAGTGCTGTTTCTGCTCACACTGAACTAGTATGGGAATCCAGTAATTTGGCCATTAAAACTCTACCAAACATGCTTTGGATAGTACATCTCCTATATTACCTTTATACTGATTCCTACTATTACATGTTATATTTATTTTAGCAGTGTGTTCTTGTAAAGCAGGCATGGCTTAGTGGTAGGTCATACGGACTAATGTTACCAAGGTCCTGGGTTCGAGACTGACAGTGGGAATTTATTTTTCTTAGCAAACTTTGGAACTGAGTACAGGACCTGTCAATCAAAGTGCCATAAAGGCACTTTTAAGCACTTTAAACCAGGTCTGCTGCTTATGCTGAGCTCACGTGACAAGACTGGCGGTGAGCTCCGCTAACACAAGCACACCCGCTTATTTTCTTTGAAAGAAAAGAAAAAGGGGTGACAGGAAAGTGGTGAAAAGGGGTCACAAAGAGGGTAAGACAGTAGGGAAAGAAGCGTGGGATTTGCAGGAAGGGTGTAGGTAAGGCCCATAGATGCCCATGTCTTTTGCAGCAACAGCTGTATATTTCTATGTATTTTGGTGAGACATTTGAAACCTTCCACCTCTGAGAGAGGTGTCAGGACAACATTAATATTTGTTGTACAGCCAATTGTAATTAACAGTTTATATGTCCAGCGGACATGTCTGCGACATGGACAGCTATGTATGGGGCGTAATTTTTTTGTGGGACAGAGTGCCCTTTTTTTTTTTTTTTTTTTTACAGGTGAGAGTGGTATGACAGGTGAAGGAAGTCGGTAAAGCTGGGGAGGTAGGTTGGGTAGGTTAACAGACAAGACAGACAAGACGATACAGGGACGGTGTATGACACACGTGGGGGTTACACAATTGACGGGGACGGAGGTTGGGATATCTGAGATGCACGAGCCCACAGATGGCAACAGTGGAACTGATATCCCCACCCATAGGCAGTTGCCACTGTTCCTTCACAGCCCAGGACGGGCTGTGCTGGGGCTGTGTAGGCGGGCAACGGCCGGGCCGTTAGCTGTGCCACACGAGCCTCGAGCTGGCGAGGGGTCCAAGAACAGTGTCTTGGATCTCCCACGCACCACAGACCGGACACCGCTGAGGGTGAGTGGACGAACCCCTCCGCCACACTTGCAGAGGGGACGGGCCCCATCCCCTGCAGCGCTTCCACCCGAAGGTGGCACAGGGCCACCGGAGGGGTCCGCCTGGGCACTAGTGCCAGGTGCAGTCACCAGCTGAGGTGGGAGAGGTGGGTCCGCTGGGACCTGCCTTCCCAAGCGTTCTAGGTTTGTGAGTAGTTATGTTAGTTTTGGTTAGTGGCATTTTATTCCATTCAGATTAGTTGTAACAGCATGCATTGGTATTCCCATCAAACAAACACCCAGATATGGACACCATTGAACAAGGGGCATATCAATATCACATGCATTATTTGAACAGCAAAACACAGTCAAACGACATGCAGGGTTGATTAATGGCAACAGGCCATCGTATTTGCAGGTATAAACAGGGCACATGCATGAACAGACATGCATATATGTTTGGAACGGACAAATGTCCATGATTAATGAAATGTTCACATACCATTATTTAGTGGATGTTGTTATATGGAATTACAGGGTTGGGTGGGGATAGAAAGTGATGACACATTCATATGTTAAACATTAATTCACATTTATCATAGATACACAATTAAGTTGAGGCTGATGTTTCAAAATAATCTTTATTTGACTGTCATGCTACACCTGTTACACATACATCACTATCCTACTTATTTTGAATTTGATCAGATACATCATCCTGCTACACTTTGATGACAGGACAGGGGACAACTATGGCTGTTTAGTCTGTCAGATAATCATTCATTCTATCTGCAAATTGTTTACTGTTATCACCATATACAGATTTTGAGCTAGACATTCAGATTCAGACACACTGAAATCAGTTTGGGATGTTAATTTGTACTTCCCACATGCATTTAGTTCTGTGAAAACACACTGAGGCTTATATATTCAGGGGTTATTACTACTTTCTTTATTCATACATGAGCCTTTCTGTCACTCTCACACATTCTGCAACTTCACAGTTCAGGTTGGTACTTCTAGGCTTTGTTCACATATTAGACCTGTGGTGATTCAAACACTTTCCAACAGCCTCACTTCTGTCATGATTCAGCATTTCAACAGGGATATATCTGACATGTGACTACCTCAGATTCTGAAGCTGTACTCTTGAGACTATACTGCAGGTTACAGTATATTTAATTAATGATGGGACATCTGTATTACAGCACTGTTTAATCCTATCAATTATATTTCCAGTTACACTTGCATACTGATGAACTTGTTGCAGCCATACCTGCAGACGCTCAATTCCTGATTGCACATTATATTACTTTTAATCAATACACTGCACTGTTCTGATACATGGTACATAATAATATTTATTTACAAGTACTGGGTGGGGTTACTAACCTGCATGGTGGCGCAGCCGCACCAGCCTTCTGGCGTGCATCTCGACATTCGCAGAGCGGACACCTGCAGCTGTAATACAAAGGGAATAATATTCGACTACACATCTCCATGGTATCAGCTGGTTGAAATCCTTACATACATGTGTAAAATGTGACTTACTCAGTCGTGGGCGCTGGGCATTTGCCGGGCCTCCTGGAACCAACGGTTCAATTGGTCCTGCTTGCGCCTCTTCAGGTCCGCATGGTGGTGACGGACCTGCTCACCAGTGCGTGGAATGCCAGTCGCACTGGTCAGCTCACGAGCCAACTGGTCCCACGCCTCAGCCCTATATACTCCCCATGAGACCTGGCCCTGCATGAGTTGGGCCTCGTGATTATGGACAAGGAGCCAGACCATGTATCTGGACTCCTCAACGCCCAACGCTGTGCTCGAAAGCAACGCCCTCACCTACTCCACTCATGCTGACTGCAAGTCTGTTCTACAATCAGTTAGGCTGTGTATTCCCGCCTATGGGGCTTATATATGCCGCTTTTCCCGCATTTCTCTGATTGGCCGCTTTGGAATTGTATCTACTTCACTGAAAATGCTTTCTCATGCTCCATTCTGGGTTTTATCCCATATATATGCTATTTCTGCTTTTCTAGGTATTGCTGTCATGGCTTGGTGGTTTAGTTCCTTGACTCTAGTGCATGGTATCCTGTGTTCGAATCTGGCAACTGCTTTTTGCTTTTCCTGACAGAAATGAGTTGAAGACCTGTCAATCAAACATGCCAAAAGCACTTTTAAGCACTTTAAACCTGGTCTGCGCCGTTTGCGGAGGTAACATGCGCACTGGCAGTTAGCTTGTGGGCGGGCGCAAACGGTGTGCGCTGGGATAAATCTGAATTGGCTAGTGACACACATGTTCAGCTAATTGCACACAGTTTCAGCCTGTTTATCCGCTGCTTGGCAACGGGCACGCAGTTTGCAGCTTTTAAACACTACTCGCTACGGGCACTCTGCCTCAAGGCAGCTTAGCTATCAGTACATTTCTGACTATTTTTATTCTTATGTTACTTCAAAATATATGCTCTGTTTCATTCCATTTTACAAAAGGGAATACATTTACATTTGTACAATACTGTCTGGGGCTTTTAGTGCTTATTTACAAAAAAAAAAAGGTTGTTGTAGGGGCTCGAACCCTGCTTGCCTACACATAGGGCGGTACTCTACCACTAAGCTATTATTTCTTGGCTTACTTTGCATATTTAGTTCTTATATCCTTTTCCCTGACTGCTAACTGTGATTGCGCTAGTAGCACACCCGCACACAGTAGCAAACATTTACGGGTTTAACAAAAAAAAAAAAGGTTTTCATTTACTTTTATGACATCTCTTCACTTTATACACTGATGGCCAGTCGGGCATGTGTTGTATAGTGTGTTTATTCACATTTTCATGGCCTTTCTCGTGGCTGTTTACTTTCAGCCATTATAGTTTTCCGGGGGCGTGTCCACTTGCAGAGCTTAGCCTACAGACACGCTTCTACTCTCTTACACGGACCGTGTAAGAGTTACTGGTGTGATTCAGCATGCCTCATGCACCTCATGCATATGCATGACATGCTGACATCACACAGTTTAACTGCAGCCTCCGTGTAAGAGTTATAACTCTTACACGGAGGCTTCCTGAATCTGGCCCTATATCTTTTGTATTCTTCACAATGATCACTTCAATTTTTTTTATCTCATTCACTTGACACACCTTTATCCCATTTATACAAAAATGAAGAGAATTCCCATTTTTTTCCTTTTAGCCAATACTTTTGTTTAAATAAATTCTCCATTTTTCTATTTTCCAAAAAACTTCCTTTTTATATCTAAAGAACTTATCAGAATTTATTTCAAACTGCTAAATCACTTTATTTCATTTTTGTACTTTACTTTGATTTATTTTCTTTTATCCCTTTCCAATATTTTATTTTCATACTTTACTTTGACTTGTTTTCTTTTATTCATTTCCAACTCTTAAAAAAATATATATTTTTCTTTAAACACAAGCCACCGTTTGTCCACATGACACAGAAAATTCTCTCATTATTTCGGTTCACTCCAAAATATATCAGTCTCTCTTTCCAAAATACCACTATCAATAATTTGCATTAATAATCCCTCTTAATTAATTTCCCTTCTGCTATAGCTTCGATATTTTACCACATTTAATCCAAGTACTTGATTGATCAAAAACATTATTAACAATTTTATAACCTTTATTTACTATTATTGAACTGAAGAGCATAAAAAAATCAATCTCTATATTTAAAATGGTAACTTTAAATTTCCACATTTTATCACCTCTTTAATTTTCCTAACATCTACTTCTTCTTTTTGCCCAACCTCAACCCACAATTGAATTCTCCCATTAAAATTATTTTCATATGTAGTATCATATATGCTTTCAATAATTCAAACAACTCTTCTCTGTCTTTTATTGATGTAAAACCATAAATATATATTTCCTTTTTAGTTGATCTTGGGTGAAATATTTTTACATTTTCTTTTTCTTAACCTTACCCTTGCACCTGTTGAATTTCTTTTCCTAACTTCTTTAGCATTACCTTCACAAACATCTGACTTATCTCCTTCAAAATCTTAGTCATTAGCAGTACAGTTCCCCCATCTTCCTGATATATTACATTACTTCTGCACCTATCTTTTTACATGCATTCATCTTCATTGTTCATAACATCTCTTTTTCCTTTACCTAATCTCTGTTTTCATAATTTAGTACCCTGTCTTATTCTTCACAGTCTATATTACTTTCTTTTTTCTACTTCAGTCAAACCAATATGCTCTTTCCCTTTACATATTCTACATGTATTCATAAGATAGCCTTTTTCTCCACAATGATTGCATAAGATTTTAGGACATTCATTTATAAAATGAACAAAGTCACAACAAAAAGAAAATGGCTTTGACTGCCCCATATATAGCTAATAGGGGTCTATATTATAATCGCAAAAGCTGTCTTTCATGAATACATGTTCATCGACACATAAACATCGAAGAATGAGAATAGCAAAGTACCAAAAAAAATGAAATGGAGAATGCCAAACACATTCCCAGAAGTAACAATGCCATACAGGTAAGGTAAGCCTAACTGTACAAACCTTACCTAAAACACTTTTTCAAATGTTTTTGCAGGGGACAAGCCCCCCTGCACCTCCCACACCCCCCTACTTTACCAACTTTGAGACCGCACTACAGTGGGGAAATGGATTCATTTCCTCATCCCCACGATCACCCTGCTGGCCAAGAAAATCCATTCGGCATTCTCCATTTCACTCTTTTGGTACTTTGCTGTTCTCGTTCTTCGACATATATGTGTCGATGAACATGTATTCGTGAAAGACAGCTTTCGCAATTCTGATATAAGTCCGCTAATAGTGCTATGTACATCAGTGTGTATGACGATATATGTTTTACATTTTTTCATGTTTTAAAATAAAATCCAACTCCATTCCAAATGTCTTTTTCATCTTCTGTTTTTATAGTGTCATAAACTGAATAACACATTTGTGAGAAACAATTTTAACATCTTTTAATTCTATTACATCTGTTCAAAATTGCACATTCACTTTCTTCTTTAACTGAGTCACTTGTCCAGATAAAATAATCTTTCTATGAATAACAATATTTTTTTTCACAGTGAAACAAACATTTTCTCATTAGTCCTTGATTCTCAAATGTTGTCACAGAAATATTCTTTTGCTAAATGAATCAGTGATCTAATGCCCCTTGCCTCAAACCAGAAAGGTAAAATTAAATTGTCCAATACATAATATCTATTAACAGTCTCTTCATTTTTCCTTTTTTATCCTTACCACAACTTTTTTTCTTTTTAATAAAGTTTGCAATACTTTTTGTCCATCGTAAGACTTTTGTGTATGATTTTTTGCCTTGTTTCCTTTCATCATTTTGTCCATCATTTAAAGTCTTCTTTCTCCAGCTCACTCATCCTCTATTGATCCAACTTTATACATAATCTTGGACCACTAAATTTCTGATCATTGTTCCAGCTCCTCACAACAACAAAAACAAGTTTTTCATTGGGTAATCCTCTGGATGTTACATTAGGAACAACAGCCTTCTTGAACTCAAACAATTTTGAATCAGCTAATCATTATTTGTAATATCCACTGAATCTTCTTCACTCATTAAATTTCTCTCAGAAATTTCTCCACCAGTAAAGCAACAACTTTATTCCTCCCCCTGCTTCTCCTGACCACTTCCATGCCAGGAATAGAAAAAGGACGTATACTCACAAAACTGCTCCCACTCAAAATGAAAAGAATAGCGGTCCTTTATTTTACAAAAATAAATTATTTGCAATATTTACAATATTAACAGTACTGTTTACATTACAAATTTACACGATTAGAATGTTCTTTATCACCTTCTATACCTGCACAATTATTTTTATCTGACCCCCCTACTCTAGTTTCCACAACCATCTTTTTTGGCATTTTCTACTATGTCAACTCTAGCATTGTAAATTATTTCTTTAGCCCTTTGATTCTAAATAATCCAAATCATTTTAAACACTCTTCTATCCATTTTATCTACATATTCTCTGCTTTTATCTTTATTAAAACATATTTAATCATGTCCTTATTTATATCATCTGTTCCCTTTATATCATCAAAATAATTAGTTTTTCATATTTATCCCATAATTTCACAATTCTTTTACATTTCAGAATTATATGTTCTGCAGTTTTGTCTCCTCACAATTATTGCATACTCGTTCACACTTTTATAAGGCATGTTAGCTTTCACTGTCAGTTTCTTTATAGCAAGCCTCCACATAAAATCCTGGCATTCAGACATATTTTTACATTTTTCATTTCTAGCGTTTATTGCTTTGATTTTAACTTGTTCTAATTCTTTCCAAGGGTATACAGTTTTATACCACCGAACATGAACCAAACCCCTGGATGGTCGCAAATGTCTCAGGATAACCCGACCAAAGGTTAAAGCCATAAAAATTTCAACAAGAATGATGTAGATGAACTCAACTTTTATTGGCAGTGGAAAAATACACTGACAGACATTTGTAAACATTTTCTATCATTTTTCAATTCTTCCATATTTATTTTCCATATTATAATTTTTTTATTGGTAAGCCCTCATCTTATTTTTATAAACTCTCTCTCTTTTGTAATTTTTTATCATACTCCATTATTTTTTATATTCATCCTTTATAATTTTATTTATGAAAATTTCATTTTTAACCATTTAAATACTTCGCACAAGTTCAAAGACGATGCATATACAATTGGGTTTATTAACCGAAACCATTCTTCTTCTTTCCCTGCATACACTATTCCCTTCTTTACAAGGTTCAGTCTATATCCCCATATAAAGGAAAACATAATGTTCCTTTTCATATATTCTTGGCATATTAAATACACTTGTTAAATAAGCTAATTTTCCTAATACTACAGAATTCAAGAGATATACTTTTTTCATAAACAAAAGTCTAAATATTTTCCAATAATCACACATGCATTTAACTTTTCCTATTACAGTATTCCATTGGAAATCTACAATATTGTGCTTCCCAAATCTAATTCCTAAAACATGTATTTCTTGAATATTGAAATCAGTTCATTTTAATTTTCCATCATACCTCAGTCCTTTACTTTTCTGTTTATTCAGATTCATTCCTATTATTTTTAAACATTTATTTAAATGCTTTATCAATTCTTCGATTCTACTTGTCTGTCTAGTAATTAATATAACATCATCGGCATATGATAATATTGAGTATCTCAATTCCTTATTTTGCCATATAACTTACATTTCTTAACTCCTGATTAATACAACGTGCTACTAAATTCATTACTAATACAAATATTATGCTACTGAAAGGACATCCTTGTCTTATTCCTCTCATATTTATGTTGTCATGTAACCAGCCATTAATTAATAATTTTTACTTTATTATATTCATATGAAATTTCACATGCAATCTTTATCTTATTACTCACATTATAGCCCTTAAATATGTCTCATAAATTTCCATGTTGTGTGATGCCAAAAGCTTTAAGTCTCCTACCATGAGTTATAGTTCTTCTTGTCTGTTTAAAATATCATCTTCTAATTCTCTCATGACCATTAGCAATTCTAAACTACTAACATACATACATTGTATCTTATATAATACTCACAATTTTTACTTTCATTCTTTTTTTGTATAATCATACAAATTTTATAGTCTGTATTATTAACTAGTATAGGTCTCCAGTTCCTTATTTCTTTTCTTTCACCTTTTTTCATATAAATGTAAATGTCCCACTACATAGTTCCTTATATTTGAAACCCACATTCAGTCACTCATTTAACACTTCTATAAAGTATTTATTTTTTTCTGTTATCATGTTTTTATATATTTGGCATTCTATTCCATCAGGTCTTGCTGCTGTTTCTACATTTACTTGTCCTAATATTCTGTCTAATTCCACTAATACTATCCTCTTCTCCCAATCCATATTATCTTGATCTGACATACTTTTTACTTTTCATAATATTTCTTCTTTTTTCCCCTTGTCATCAAACATTTCTTGCACATAATCCTTTACCATTTTCATATTTTGTATCTTGCTATTATTCTCTTTTCATCATTCAATTCCATCATTATACTGCATTCTTTATTATTTTACTTGAATATGGAGCAACAACTTCTTTTTTTACCTGAAGATAATATCTTTGCTTAAATAACAAATTCTTAATTTTTTTCTTGATTTAACCCATATTTTCCTTAACAAAATATTATTATTTTTCCCTAAGTTGTTGAATGCCTCTTCACATATGTTGTTATCATGTCTTTCCATTTATTTCTTTACCACACTATGTAACATTGTTTATATTTTGTCTTGAAAGACATTCACCATTCAGATCAATCTTTATAAAATTGCCTCATGTTAATATGATACTCCCATAATTATAACCATCATGTTTTCCCTTTTCTTTCCCTTCATTCTCATTTAACTTTTCTAAACCTTCTATCATAGTAACATTTTAATAACATATTTTGTATCTTTATCCAAATAGCTCTATGATCTGAAAAATCTGTTTCTGTTATACCTTCTTCCATAGTCTGCAGTCCTTCAAATATCAGAAAATAATCTCTAGTCTATATAGTCTTCTACGATAAATACAATAACTATTATTCCAAATACACACCTCCTTCTTTCCTATTGTAAATAATGATTAAAAAATCCTGCTATAATAATTTTTATATTTGTAGCCATATAGTTCAAAATCTGATTAAACATGTTTTCTCTTTCTTTGTAACATTTGCATATAACACAATTATTTTATATGCCGTCTCTTTCCATATTATATCTATAATAGTTATCCTTCCCATTATTACTAGTGTTATATTCCTCTTCCTTTACAAGTATCTTGACCTAGATTCCAAACAATATTGTTTCCTATTCATTCTTTTTTTTAAAAGTGTAGCATCTTCCCATATTATTATGCCCGTGTCTAATTCTTTATACCATTCCATAATGGCTAAGCTTCTCACTGTACTTTTTAAACTATTTATATTTATAGCTAGTATTCTGCAATTATCTGTTTTTTTTTAAGAATCCTATTAAATTAATATTAACTCTTCATCATTTTCATTTTTTCTTTCATATTTAGCCCTATGAATTTTCTTTTTCTCCCCTGTACCCTGTTACCAATTGAATTATTTTACTTTTAACTATCTTCCAGCTAACATCTTCATCTCTAATCTCAGAACCTTCTACATCCATTTCTTCATTTTCTTGTGATTCATTTCTGTCTTCTTGTTTTTATCTATACTTATGACCTCCTCTTCTCCTTGGTTCTGTCCCTGCTCTTCTTGATTTATTTCACTTTCTTATGATTGTTCCTGATCCTCTTGCTCAAACATACTTGCTTTTTCTACCCCATCCTTTTCCATCATTGCAATACATTTGCATATGCCCAAACTTATTACATTTCTAACACTTCATTTCGCATTTTTTTGCTTCATGTCCTACTTCACCACAAGTATAACATCTTCTTTTGACACAATTCATAATCAAATGATCTGTCTTTCCACAAAAAAAAAAAAAAAAAAAAAAAAAAAAAGCACACACATCTTCAATTGACCCCAATATTTCACAACTTTTTGACCTTCAACAGTCACGTCTATGCAGTTTATACAATAGTGCACTGACAGTGCCTTCAGTCTGTCCATGTAGGTCATGTGATGAAGGCCATGACTTTTTTTGATCTCTGAGGTCTCTCCATCTGCTGCAGGTGTCTGATGAGGTACATACAGAAGGGAGTATTGTACTTTATTACTCCCCTGTACTCATCCCTCATCAGACCAGTAATAGAGTACAACACTCCCTTCTGTATGTACCTCACCAGCCACCTGCAGCAGCTGGAGAAACCTGTATTCCAAATCCTGCAAAGGTCTGGTTGTCTTAACTTCTTTCCCCTCCATCAGAAATCTTACACTTAAGCATTTTGTCTGGCTGGGAAGGCTGGACTACCTTCCATATAACTCTAGCACAGTCTTTCTCCTCCCCTTCTTGATGTGAAGTCTCGACTGACTTCAATTCTGGATCATTCATATATTGTTCTCCAATCGCTTTCTTCTGTATAATCAAAGATCTGATGTCCTTTTCATTCTTCCTTAACATATAAGTTCAGATCCAATCCTCAGATTTGACTCAGCTGCTTATTTCAGGCTTACATCCAGCACTCAAGCTCCTTTCATTACCCACAATGCTCTGCTGTATCACCAAAGCCACAGATCTCATTTGTCACATTTGTGAACAGATGCAAGTTTCCATAGCTCTCGAGCAATTTGGGTGTCTTTGTGAGTTGTAGCAAAACTTTCCTAAAATTTCTTTAATCTTCTATTTTAAATTTCCTTCCTTTCCCCTTTTTTCAAGTTTTTTGCTGGCTATAAATTGCATTATTTTCTACTATAGTAACTAGTGCTCCTTTTTCCATTGTTGGTATTCCCTTTCTACCCTTCTTATAAGGGTATTTTTTTATAACTATTTTTGGTAGTTTAAACTAATCTACTGTTAGTTTAAAAAAAAGACAGTCTTCCTGTTTTCTGCTTGCTGTTGCTGTTTTTCTTCTTGTGTTATTGTTGTTTTTTTCTCTGCCACCATGTCAGAGAAACCCACAGCATTTAAGAAGTGCACTTCTATAGGCATAAAATCTTGGATTTGGATGCCCACAAGGACTGCGTGTATTGTTCAGAGGTTGATCATCTGGACACTACTTGCAAGATTTGTTCAGCCTTTAATCACAGAACCTTAGCAGATCAATGCAACAAGCTAATTGTAAGAGGACTTCTAGCGTATACTACTTCTTCAGGGGCTCAGCCTCTCCTCTAAGCACAATAAATCAGCTCCCCTGGAGCATGGGAAGTGCTTCCCTCTGAAGTCCCTAGGTCTTTCTTGGAGCCTTCTTTAAAATCTAGGAAGACTTTGAATCTAAAGCCTTCAGATCCTAGAACATCTACTGTAGTCATCACAATAAGTCTGACTACTGTACCCTCGGATCCTAGAGCCTGGAATCCTAAACAGGGTCCTGTCTATAGGGGTACTACAGCAGAGTATTGTATAAAGCCTATTTATCCTACCTGGTCTTTGAGGTTGTTTCAGACACCCAAGAAGCATTCTAGGCCTCCTTCCACTTCCTCTTCTAGGTCATCCGGGAGCTTGTTGGAAACAGAAGTAGATAGGATAATGGAAACGTTTCTCAGAGCACAGATTCAGATGGGGATTTCACAAGCTCCATACCCTACTGGATCCATGAGTATGCCTAGAACTTCTACAGCCATTTTTTCTCCTTCTGTGATCTGTCCTGTGGTTTGAGAGCCCCAGGATCTGGGATTCTCAAGGAGTTTGGTGTCGGATCCGAGGAATGCCTTTTCCTACATTAATTTCTTTGACTACTTCTGATCTGATGCTGTCAGATCAGAATGGGTCTTGGAGCTGAAGTGTTAGCGTCTGGTCTGAGGGAATGGGCTCTGCTCTGATTTTGTCAGATCCTTCCCTTTCTCTTGGAGCTTCAGCCCTCAAGAGTATGGATCCAGTTCTGCCCCAGAGGCCCAGATCCAGGGAGCTTTCTGTCTTTGAGGTGGTAGAAAAGAGTCTTTTCTCCACAGAGAACCATTCTCTCTAGTTTTGTATCCAACGCCCCCCCCCCTGAGTCCTAGGTCTGAGTCACACAGACCGATTCCACAGGGACAGCCAGAATCAAGTGTCCAGCCAGTTCCTGTGGAGGAACTTCCCCTCTCTTCTGAGATTTCACCTGAGCATCCCACAGAGGAGGTTCACTGTAAAAGAATGTTTAATAAAAGGAGACATATTGATGCCCCTTTGGAGCCTCTTACAGAGGATACCAGTTTTGATAGAGAGGTGTCCCCCAGTTCACCACTTGAATACATCTCCTTTGGAGATAGCCTAGAGATCCTGAAAGAGAAAGGTGGTTGGTCTTCCCAAAACACCTCACCAGAAGAATTGGTATTTTTGGAGGCTTTTTGTTCTGGCCTGTCTACATCTTGGGTTATTCTCCCACTGGATGAACTTATTGATTTAGTTGCCCATTAGGCTTGGAAGGAGATGGACACAGTTGAATCCACCCCAAAGAGCTGAGACAAATTTTGGCACCCCCTTTGATAGGCCAGAGTGGAGCAAAGGGCTTCCTGTAGATTTTGTGGTGGTGGCAGCAGCCACCAAGAAGGTGCTAGCAGAACACAGCTCTACTGTCCATCCACCTAATGGCAAGTCTAGTGCATTGGACAGATTTGGAAACAAGATTTTGCCTTGGTAACTTTTTCCCTGAGGTCACTTAATTACCTGGTACATTTCACTTGACTTCAGAGAGATTTGACCACAAAACTTTTGAATACTCTCTGAGTCTATGTCTGCTAAGGACCTCAAAAGAACATCCTCTCAACTGGCCACTCTTTTGGCCGTATCCAGTGCTTTGATGAGATTGGTCTCTCACACAGCTGAAGGCACCTCATGAGCAGCCATTTCTGGCATTGTCATAAGGAGACATGTCTGGATGTGGCTTTGCTACTTCACAGAACTTTTTAAGATGTTTTTTTATTAATGCCCCCGTTGATAGCACTTCTCTGTATGGACCATCAGTTAATGAGATACTGACCTGCAGTGAGCAAGAGGGAAAGACACTGCCATAAAAATCAAATTTTCTGTGCCTCAGTGAACCTTTTTTAGGAATCAAACAGGTGGTAAGAAGATGTGGTTCCACAATTCCCAGGGTCCTTTCCAAGATCCATGCGGTGATAATTACTGTAGAACGAGAAATTTCAATGGCAGATGTCACCCTAGAGGCAGTGGAGGTCTGCAAAATCAGGGCTTTCATGATTCTTTCATGGACAGGCCTTTTCAGTGCTTTGGAAGTGCTGGCCGACTGTCCTACTCTGGAGGCAGTCTGGGGTTGATTGTCCTTGCAACCAGATGCTTGGGCAAATATATAACACAAGATATCGAGGAAAAGTAGAGAACGTGGAGTAAACTCTCCTCCTAGTACAACCAACGTATAACAATGATAAAACCAAGCACGGAGGAGGGAACATAGCTGAAGGTTTTAACGTGATGATTCTGATATGTTCAAAAATGCATTCAAAGTCCAACGTACATAAAAACACGTTCCACAGAAATAATGAACAGGATGTTTTAATAGAGTAAGCGCTTTCACCTACATGGCTTCTTCAGACTCATGCAAAAACATACAAAAAACTCTTCCACTATTTTAAATAACTTCATAGGCGGAAATGCTAATCATGAGCTCCACCCATTCAATTAACATCAAGGTCCAACATTAAAAACAACGTCATAATCTGAGACTATGTAAAAGAAACACAATATATAGAAATATTATTAAAACATGTATATATATCTGAAAGGTATATATAAAACATTGCAGCAAATCCACATACATAGGCATGTATATATAAGAACTAAAATAACATTTAAAAACGCCATGGTAATAAGCATTCTGAGGTTAGCTGACCATCTATAGTGAAGGAATAATATAGTATATAAATATATAAGTAGCTGATCTAAGAAGTCATAGTAGGAATATATATGTATATATAAAATGACACACAAGTAAAATATATCTGCACATTTAAAAACCAATGCATCTTGAATAATGACATCTAGTCACTATGTACTCAATCAAATAAATAAGGTATGAATCATAAATCTAGTACCTGTTAGTGCTTTAAGCTTCATTCTTAAGAATGGTTTAACAGATAGTTTGGCATTAAGTCCTGGAGTATGATCTAAGCTTCATTATCCACATATTTTCTCTGCTTTCAGTGTGTGTTCTGATATCCCCTCCTCTAACATTCACATTCAACTGTTCTAAAATCCTGAAATTGAAAATATGTGTTGAATCAGATTCAAGGACATGCCTTGCAAGTGCATTGCTTTTATGCTTCATTCTTATGCCATATAGGTGTTCACGTATACGATCTTTTAAATGTCTGTTGGTCTTTCCTATATGGATAAACAGTTTCCATTAACTTTTAAGAAATATTTCCGTTGACAGTCAGTCTTAAAAGTTAATGGAAACTGTTTATCCAGCAATGTAGTGTACCTTGCTACTTGTTCAAAATGTACTTCTTTCTATATAGGAAAGACCAACAGACATTTAAAAGATCGTATACGTGAACACCTATATGGCATAAGAATGAAGCATAAAAGCAATGCACTTGCAAGGCATGTCCTTGAATCTGATTCAACACATATTTTCAATTTCAGGATTTTAGAACAGTTGAATGTGAATGTTAGAGGAGGGGATATCAGAACACACACTGAAAGCAGAGAAAATATGTGGATAATGAAGCTTAGATCAGATATACCTCCAGGACTTAATGCCAAACTATCTGTTAAACCATTCTTAAGAATGAGAAGGCTTAAAGCACACTAACAGGTACTTGATTTATGATTCATACCTTATTTATTTGATTGAGTACATAGTGACTAGATGTCATTATTCAAGATGCATTGGTTTTTAAATGTGCAGATATATTTTTTATACCTTGTGTGTCATTTTATATATACATATATATTCCTACTATGACTTCTTAGATCAGCTACTTATATATTTATATACTATATTATTCCTTCACTATAGATGGTCAGCTAACCTCAGAATGTGCTATTATTACCATGGCGTTTTTAAATGTTATTTTAGTTCTTATATATACATGCCTATGTATGTGGATTTGCTGCAATGTTTTATATATACCTTTCAGATATATATACATGTTTTTAATAATATTTCTATATATTGTGTTTCTTTCTTTACATAGTCTCAGATTATGACGTTGTTTTTAATGTTGGACCTTGATGTTAATTGAATGGGTGGAGCTCATGATTAGCATTTCCGCCTATGAAGTTATTTAAAATAGTGGAAGAGTTTTTTGTATGTTTTTGCATGAGTCTGAAGAAGCCATGTAGGTGAAAGCGCTTACTCTATTAAAACATCCTGTTCATTATTTCTGTGGAACGTGTTTTTATGTACGTTGGACTTTGAATGCATTTTTGAACATATAACACAAGATACTTGGGTGCTAATCATAAAATCCTGAGGTTCTTACATAACATTTTCCCTTCTTCCTCCTCCCCAAAGGAAGAAACCTCCCAATGTTCCACCCAGTCAGAGAAAGGCAGAACAAGAAATTCTGAAGCTGCTAGACAATAGTCATCCAAAAGGTCCTTCCAGACCAGAGAAAATTCAGAACTTATTCATGCTTTTTTAGTGCCAAAGAAAACAGGAGGCTGGAGATCTATTCTGGATCTATGAAAACTAAATCAGTTTGTAAAGAAAAAGTTCTGAATGGTCACAATCCAGCTCATTCTGCCCTTCCTTTGCAAGGATGATTGGATGTGCTGTATAGATCATCAGGATGTGTACTATCACATCAAAATAGACAGGCAATATAGAAGACATCTTCACTTCCAATTCAGAGCCCTGCCCTTTGGACTTGCCAGAGCCCCCAGGGTGTTTACCATGTGCATGGCAATAATGGCAGCTCAATTGAGACTCAAAGGATTCCAGGTGTTTCCATATCTAGATGATTGGCTCCTTACTGCCCCCTCCAAGCATCTAGTATAACACACTAGGGAATATTTGCTCTAGATTTACAACTCTTTGGGCATATTATAAATCATGCCAAGTCATATATAAACCTGGTACAGAGCCTGGAGTTCATCAGCACTCATCAAGACACAACAAAATAAATAGTATTCTTACCTCAGCACTGTATCTCTACAGTAAGGGTTCAAGTTCATTTTCTTCTTACTCATTCAACTCCTCTGGCAATGTCAGTGCTGCAAACACTAGGTTCTATGTCAGCAGCTGTTGTATTACTTCCTTTGGCATACTTTTTTATATGGGCTCTACAATGGACACTAGCTGCTGAATGGTTCATTCTCCACCAATCTCTATCCTATCCAGTCAGGCTCACCCCACTTTGCAGAAGACACATCAGTTGGTGGATGCAATCTGATGATCTACATCTAGGTAGACCCTTTGTTTTCCAGTTCCTATGGTCACTGTGACCAATGGTCACAGTGACCATAGATCCTTCTCACTTGGGCTGGGGGGAATTTCTTGGGGAAGAACTGTCCAAGGTATGTGGTACTCCCAAGAGACGAAGTTGCATATCAATGTCCTGGAGATGACAGCAGTCCTATTAGTGTTGCAGGTCTTTCAAGATGCTCTTCCCTTTGGAATGATTGCAGTTCAGGCCGACATGTCTGTGGTCTGGTATGTCAACAAAGTGGGAAGAACCCAGTCTTACCACCTTTGCAGAAAGGCTGTGAGAGCATGAGAATGGGTGGTCTCTTCAGACCATTTTCTAGTTGTGACGCACATTCTGGAAAAAACAACATCTTAGTGGACAAGCTCTGCAGATCTGTGTTAATGCCACATGAGTGGTGTCTCAATCTGAGGTGGAGATGATCTTCTAGCATTGGGGCCGACCTTGCTGTGACCTGTTTGCCATTCCCCTCAACAACAAGTGCAGCAAGTAGTTCACTCTGATCCACCCTCAGAGAGTCGCCAAGAGATGCTGTGAGTCATGCTTGGCCCCCCTGGTCTCCTTTATGCTCACTCCCCTTTTCCTCTAATATCCAAATTCTAACAGAAAGCAAGCAGGCTAAAGAGCTTGGTGATCCTCATTGATCCTTTCTGGCCTCAACAGGTATGGACCCCCTTCCTACGATCTCATCTTTATTATCCTTCATAGATACTGGAGCCCACTCTGGATCTCCTGTCACACCCTTCAGGAATCTAGCATCCCAACATTCAAGCCCTAAGACTAACTGCATGATCTCCCCACTTCTAGTAATACTTAGACAGCCCAGGCTTTCTTCTTCCATATGCAATATTATTTTGGCCTGTCAAAAAGAATCACCCAAAAAGGTTTGCAGAAGTAAATGGAAAAGATTCTCTCTTTGGGCATTGAATAAAGACATTGACCCTTTTTCTGCCACAGTTGCTATGATTCCACAATTATTGACAATGCTGTTTGAGGAAGGAGCTAGTTTGTCTACTATTAAACTTCAACTAGTAGCTATCTCCAGTTTTCATACTGGCAACATACATGATTCTTTGACTTCTTCCAATTTATGCAAAGCATTCACGAAAGGAATTTTTCTTTTAACTCATTACATTTGAGTGAGCCTCCTGGTGCATCTGCAGTTACCTCCTACTGACTCCTCTAGGGGTCAAATTGTTATTGTTCATATTTGCATTAATAATTCCAAAACCATGCTATTTACAAGGTTTTAAAATATTTCATCTTAAAGCTTACACAATGGCAAACTCAGCTGTATTAATATTTGACCTCTGTCTAGTACAAGTAAATAGATATTAACTGTTGTTTTATTGTTATCAATTTATATAGGTATAATTTTCACATTTTTCTAAATATCTCAGTAACCAAGTAACACAGACAGGACTCCTTAGCCTCATATAAAAGCTGACAGCTAGATGAATAAAATAGCTGCTGACAGTACTGTGTAAGTTGAGTGGTTGCTGAGATATTGTAAGTTGTTTACAAAATATTACAAATGTAATAGTTACCCCCCAGGATTCACTAACCTTCCGTGTAAGACTAAGTTAGTCTTACACGGAAACTGCAGCCTAAGGGTAAGACATCAGTGTGCCATGCATATTCATGAGGGCATGCTGCCTCAACTCTAAGGCTAACACGGAGCGTGCACGAGTGCAGGGGGTGTGTCGGACTGCCAAGCAGTCCCAAAATTCACACCCCTGCAAGTCTCTCAATTGGGAAATGTCGACTGACATGAGCGAGCCCGCTCAAATGTGTACATACCCAACACTACACTCCCCCACATTCTAAACCCCTGTACAATTATAAAATGTAAAACTTTTTTTTTTTATTCCTGATATAGCTGCCCGTATTTGCGCGGGTTTGCCCATTGCTTAGCTACAGTTAGCAGTTTAGACATCGAAGAGGATAATAAGAAACTTATATGCAAATTAAGCCAAATAGCAATAGTGTAGTGGTAGAGCCTTCTCACAAAGAGGAGGCATTCCCAGTTCGAGTCCCACCGCTCCCCTTTCTATTTTCTGTTGGAAATCTGTATATAAAAATAATTCCTGACATTTATCTTTTAAATTTTAGTAAAAAGCATTGAAATGGCCTATGTACTAGTGAACAAATTATATATATATTTATATATATATATATATATATATATATATATATATATATATATATATAAGAAGGTGAAATGATTATGCATACTGATGAATGCATAAGTAACTTATCTTAAGCAATGTGAAACACTGCTAAGCAAAGTTACCAGTATTAAGCATATTTAAGTATAACTGCTCATAGCTTAGCACTGCTTTAACTAGTGCAATAGCTTTGCGTGGAACTGCGCATTGTGCAAACCAGCGCAAACAGAAGATGTTTGCGTGTAGCTGTGCACCATGCTAACTAGTGCAATGTCGGGCACCGTAGAGCAACATTGGGCAAAGTTGAGCAAAGTCACCCAAACACAGCCACACCTCCTAGCTGGTCTGGCCAGTAGTAAAATAAAAAGCAATGACAGGCCTCAAACTCTGGATACTGTGCACCATAATCACAGTACTGAACCACTAAGCCATGACAGCTTTTCATAAGCATGCACTTTCAGCACACACATACATATCAATTGAAGTTTACCCATTGCTAAGCAGGTGTGCCTTCAGCTGAGTTTTTTCAAAACTGGCCAATCACAAATAAGTGCAGGAAATTATGCATATTTAAGCTCCATAGACAGGAATACTTGTCATAACTGGTTGTAGCTCCCATCTGCAGGCAGCAATGGCCGGTGCTGGAGAGGGCTGTCGTTTTCGAGCGCAACGTTGGGGCATTGAGAAGTCAAAAGTAATGGTTTGGCTCCTTGTCCATAATCATGAGGATAGACTCCTGCGGGGCCAGTACCAGGGCACCCAATACAAAGCGAAAGCCAGGGACCGTCTAGCTGATGAACTCACCAGTGCCACAGGTGTCCCTCGGACTGGTGAGCAGGTCAGACACCACCACGGTGACCTGAAGAGACGCAAGGTGGGTCATCTGGACCAGTGGATCCAGGAGGCCCGTGAGATGGAAAATGCCCCACTACTGAGTAAGTAGCCATGGAATTACATATGTAAGAATTGCTATTCCAGTCTATACTATGGATAGGTATGTCTCAATATCACTTCATTGACTTCACAGCTGCAGGTGTTCGTGCTGTGAATCAGCAAGCCTATGCCGATAGGCTGCTAAGGCTGCGCCACCAGGCAGGTTAGTAATTTCCAGCTTGTACTGTTATGTAAAATAAATGAGAGAGCCTGAAAAAAGTGTTTAGCACAATAAATAAAGGTATAATAATTCTCTAATAATTATTCTGCATGTACTGTTATATAAAATAAATGAGAGAGCCTCTAGAAAAGTGTTATAAGTCTTTAATAAAGGTATAATTCCTGGAGTGTGTTTGTGTCATTTTCTTTGATATGTTGTTGTACTCTTGCATTATAGAAATAGTACTGTTGTATTAAGCGGTGTTAACACACAGTTAGGTAGGCCCATATAAAGTGGATGAAGGGAGTGCCAGTAGCTTTTAAGCATATTTACAGTCCTCAACTGTTGGTTCATGCCCAGCATGTACAGGTTAATCTGGCACTTGAGTAGCTTGGTATTGTGTTCCCCAGAAATGTCATTGTGCTGGCAGAAATGTAGGGAGCTGTTAACATGTAACTGATAATTTCACTTAAACATATCTAGACAAGTATAGGAAAGTAGAGCTGTCAGTGTACCATCTCAGCAGTAGTGTGTCTGAGCAACTCACAAAATATGTAGCAGTAACATCTGCATCCCAGACAGTTTGTATGTCAGATACAGCCCATGTATGTAAAGATCTTGCAAAACCCATTTCCCATTTTAAGGACAATTGGGTAGTGTAATAATACATGTAGGGGACATATAACTGCAGTTAATAGGAATGTAGTATAAACTAGAAGGATATATAAGTTGTTAATGAAGCTATCGTTTTCCACCCTACTGTATGTGCATAAAAAATGCAATTCCACACCTCAATGGGTATGTCTAATCTCAAAACATTTGTTGGGACATATGTCCTATTGGTTTCATAAATATCTGCATTTATTTTGATGCATATGCCCTGTTTAAATACCACAATATTGGTGGCCTGTTGCCATCAATTAAACCTGCATGCTGTTGTAATGTCCACTGTTGTTCTATATATGCATGTGTCATGCTTGCTGTTCAACTGTTGGAACTCTGGTGTGCTGGGTTAATGGGAATACTTCTGCATGCTGTTATAACTAATTGGGAATGCTGTTGACTGTTACTAACCCATATTTTCATTAAATCCTCCTAAACATAGAATGTATGGGAAGGCCGGTCCCAGCGGACCCACCTGTCCCACCTCAGCTGGCGATGGCACCTGGCACCAGCAGGTCCGGTGCCCAGCCTGGGACCTCCTCCTCCATTGGCCCTGTGCCACCTTTGGGTGGAAGCACTGCAGGGGATGGGGCTCGTCCCCCCCGTGCAAGTGTGGGCGGAGGAGGGTCACCTATCACCCTCCGAACGGTCCGGGCTGTGGTGCATAGGGAGATCGAGCATTCTGTCGCTGATCCTCTACGCCAGATTGAGGCATGAGTGGAGCAACTCACGGGTGAGCCTGCCCCTCCTATGCAGCCCCCAGCACAGCCACCATCTGGGCTGTGAAGGTGCAGTGGTGACTGCCCATGGGTGGGGATCTCAGCTCCACTGTTGCCATCTGTGGGCTCATGGGCTTGCAATTTCCAAACATCCTTCCCCATCAATAGTGTTCACCACCATGTGTCATATTCCACCCCTGTATGCGTCTTGGTTGTCTTGTCTGTTTACCTCCCCAACCTACCTCCCCAAATATACCTACTTCCCCTACCCCACATTCCACTCTCACCTGAAAAAAGAAAAGGACAATCTGCTCCCCAAAAAAATTATGCCCCGTACATAGCTGCCCATTTTGCACACATGTCCGCTGGACACATCAACTGATATTTAACTGGCATTACAAAATACTTTGTTGTCCTCACCCCTCTCTCAGGGGTGGAAGGTTTCATATTTCCCTCCAAATTTATTGCATATGCACAGCTGTTGCTGTTAAAGAAATGGGCAGCTATGGACCTTCCCTACACCCATCCTGCACATCCCGAGCTGTTTTCCCTACTGTCTTTCCCTTTTTGTACCCCTTTTTCACCACTTTCCTATCTCCCCATTTTCTTTTCTTTCAAAGAAATGAGCACGAGGGTTAGCGGGAGTAAGCACTTTTAAGCAGTAGTTAGTGGGTTTGCACTTGTGTGCACTTAGCTAAGCATTGCTAAGCATCGTGCAAAGCCGCTTACAACTACTTAAAAGTGCCTTAGTCACTCTGTTTGTCAGGGCCCTTGTTCTGCTTAGCAGCAAAATAAAACACATCTGTCAGTCTCAAACCCTGGACCTTGGACACACTAGACTGCATGAAGTACCACTAAGTCACAGTAGACATACAACAAGTTGGTGCTGAAATAAATATATCATGCATCAGAATGAGTGAATGTAAAGGAAAAATAGGAATGCCATAATACAAAACTTGTTCTGTGGAACTTTACCAGCAGTTGTTGTGGAATTGCATTACATGACTGTGATAAGAGAACCAGCCATTCTAGCAGGAAATAATGTTACAGCAGCACTTTACAACCCACACACAGTATCATAGCAGGACAAACAGTGGCATATCTGATTAGGGCAGAGGACATACATCCCAACTATGACTAATTTTCAGGGATGTCCCTGATTTTGAAACATATGTTAGCTGTGTCCCTCTGAATCCCTCTGAAAAGTACTGACATTAGGCAAAAAGGTGGGGTGTTACACTTAATGAATAATGACAATAATAAGAGTTAGACACCACTTGTACTTCAGAAAAGGTGTAGTAATCCATATGCACTGGTTCTCTCGAAGTCTCCACTTACTGTCTCTATTATTTTGAAGGTGTACCTCACTTTTACCTACCTTTCCCTCACTCTGTTCAAATATGTACCTGAGTGTTTCAGAGGCCTGGCAGAGGCAGAAACACACAGGCATATCAGCTTTTCTGCTGTTACATACTGTGCAAATAGCTTTGGAAGGAGTTCCACAAGCATACCCTTATGCAGAAGTACAACACTGAAATACCAAAGGATGTAGCCATGTACTGGTAGCAACTGACTGTAACAATGCCATTGTACCAGTGCTGAAAAGACCTGTGTGTTGCACAGACAAAGAATAACAGGCTAACATCTGGCTACCATCTGGATAGGTCCACAGTTGGGAGCTATGCAGACAGACTACTTGCCTTGATAAACTAACAGGTACACAGCAACCCTTTAAGTCCAGCAAGATAACATTCACACAATAATACATAATGCTCTCTGTACGTCTGCATCCCTACCCAAATTTACAATATACCTCTGTGTTCAGGGTCTACCAAGGATGTAGGTAGGCATACTCAGTACTGGAATTGTCCAGTTTTGATGAGCAGCCTGTGCTAATGTCAACACTAAAAAAGCACAAACTGTTCAGAAGTGAGTACATTAATATTCACAGTATAGCAGTTCACAAACAGTTCATGTTCCAAAAGAATACATCTCAATAACCACTTGTGTATGGCAGTTAATTGTATAAGTAGAAAAGAAACTACATACTCCCATGTATCTTGTGCTAGCATTTACAGGGGTGAGTACAATTCTACACTGACAAGTGTGTACTGGAAGTGGCAACATTCAGGTCTGAGTACAACATTTAAATCACTGGCTACACCCCTAGCTTCAGATATAAGAACTATACCAACCTTCTGACTTAAACAACGGTGTCCACAGCAAACAAGTATGAGCCTCACTTTGGAAAGCTGAAAGGGCTACGCCTACCTGACTTAGCAATTTATAGCATTGGGTTGCTATGACAGTGAGTACTGCAATTACTACACAGCAGTCTGCATGCAATTACCAAATGGTGGCCACCAATTGGTGCAGAGGCCAACACATGCACATGTGCAGATACCTATAAAAGCAGGCTGTACTTGCTGCCAATCACTCAGAGAGAGAGAGAGAGAGAGACAGCATTAAATGTCAAACATCTGATCAATGTTAGCTGTGTTCTGTACAGTAGTGTGGACAATGGCTGTTTGGGGGAGTAGCGCAAACAGCTATATAAACATGGCTGTGACAGAGTAACACATGCATGATAGTCATATTAACGTGTAGCTTAGCATTGGCAACTGCTGTACCAGGCTAGTATGCTAATCTAGCATTTGTAGCTATATACACACCCTCTAATATTACTGTTACTGTGGGCTTACATGTGGCACCTGTTCATATTGCAGCAAGGCCCAACAGGTCAGCCGTGAGGTCCAGGGACTTACAACAGTGTGGACCTTGTGTGTGTATGGCACACACATACGGAGAGATATATGTGTCAGATATATTAACATCTGTACATGTGCATAGAGCAAGGGACATACTGCAACTGTATGTGAAGGGTGGACATATATATGTTGGTGAAGGCTGTTATGTGCATATTTATATGTAGGTTGTAGTGTGTGGCAAACAAGACAGCATACAGTGCTGGTATATGACATGCGGTGGTTAAACACTGTGGGTGTGACCTAAGTTTGCAATGTTGCAGCCAGTGAGGCTTGCTAAAGCTACATGGGCTGAGAACACCTTCAATGCATTTCTCACAAGACTGTGCGATATCATTACATTACTGTATACCTCACATCCTTTGCATAATTGATATTCCCACCATGAAAGGTGGACTGTATACATACACCAATGAATGTGTGTATGTATGTATGTATATATATATATATATATAGAGAGAGAGAGAGAGAGACAGAGTCATATATAGTGAGACAGATGCCTGGTGTCAAACCCATGCTGCAAAGCTATAAGCCAACTAAAGCATAGTCATCCACTTTTACAAAACATAGTATCCCCGCAGTACCACATAGGTAGTAGCCCCTAACATGTTGAACAGGTACCGATGTGTACATACAGACAAGTGTTACGCCATCTCTCCTTTGGTAATCACATTTTCAAAGGTATTTTGAAATCTCTCGTTGGATCACATAAGCAATAAGGGGTCTGCATGAATATCCACAAAGGTTGTTGTACACCTATAATGAATAGCCATCACTAACAGACTTTGCTGCGTTTGAACAGGTCTGAAATATACCTCAGGCATAAACCCTCACTCACACTATTCAATAGAAACCGTAATGAGTGCGTCTGACAAGGATGACCTAGGCCAGGGATCACTGCAGTGATTGGGCATGTCACAAGCATACGGATGTGACCTAAGGTCTGGAAAGCGGCAGCACACTCTGGTAAAGATAACAGATGTGTTCATGAAGAAAGCACGGTTCCCACCTATGAAATAATTGCGGTCACATGTACGTATATGTATTTGCCACACAGCTACCTGACATGTGCAATGCACATGCTGTTGTCATTGTGATATGTCATACAGTAGTAAAAGCAAAACCAACAACACATTGACCAACAGTGTCATACACACAGAGCACACACACACTCACCAAGTGCAGGATTCAAACCCCTGCCTGCCTACTTTATGATACTAGAGGAGTACGCATTAACACGACATGCTATACACATTACTGGGAGCTCTCTTTTCCACAGGTATATTTGTAGGATGGTGACATCATCAGACTTGACAAAGATAAGTATACCACTTTTAAGGTATTTTAGTAGTCTTCAAAAAGGTTGCTCCTCTCCAAGGAGATCACACACAATTGTCAAGTGCAGGATTCAAACCCCTACCTACCTACTTTATGATACTAGAGGAGAACACATTAACACGACACACTATACACATTACTGGGAGTTCTCTTTTCCACAGGTATATTTGTAGGATGGTGACATCATCAGACTAGACAAAGTGGGTTACATTAGGTGGGCTACACAGAAGGAATTTCTAAACACTTTGGCCATGTGATCATCAAAAAAGAGTTTACTATCTACCTGGGTCCCCAGGGCCATAATTACTTTCTCCGTACATACTGGATTACCACCTATGTGGTAATTTGTATGCACTTTGTTTTATCTAAAGGGGATGACTATGCATTCTTTAGCATTCTGCTTGAGGGCATTGTTTTGACACCAGGTATCTATCTCTGTAAGACCCTTCTGGAGGATGTCTGTGTCAGCCATAGAGTCGATTATGGACCATAGTTAGCAGTCATCTGCAAACTTGTTCAGTCATACTCCTCCTGTGCTTGCCTGTACCTCTGAGCAGTATCTACTGAACAGGTGGGGTCCCAGGACCAAGACCTGTGCGATGCCATTTGTGACTGGTTTAGAGTCGAACATGGCACCTGCAACTCTGAGCATGTGTGTTTGATCTGTGAGCCATTTGGCCATCCATCCTGTGACATAGCTGTTAATGTTCAAGCTGGTAAACTTGTCCATGATGACAGAGTGGGGAATGGTGTCGAAAGGCCTTAGTGAGGTCCAGGTGGGCTGTGTGGACTACTTTCACCTCCATCTATGTCCTTGGTAACTGTTTCAAATAAGTCAACTTGGTTTAGGAGGCAGGATCTGCCTTTAACAAAGCCAAGTTGGGTAGAGTCGAGTGTCTGGAGGTCCCCAATGTCTCTGTTTATGGGTTCCATGATAATTTGCTCCATAGCTTTGCAGACCAGGTTGAATAGGCCTATAGAGCAATGGTTTCCACGTTCTGCTGTGGCACCCCCTTTGTGGAGCTGGATGACTGTTGCTCTATGCCATTCTTTGGTACATAGCCTGTGGTAAGGTTGAGTCTGGACAGTGAATGTAGGTGAGGGTGTAGTTCCTTTTGGGGCTGGTGTAAGACGCAGCCTGAGATACCATCCAGTCCCATTGGGTGTGGGGTTTGCATGGACTTTTCCGGATGGGCCAAAGTAAAATTGGGGCTTTTATTTTTTGGGATTTTTAAGCTGGGGGATTGGGGTTGCCCCCTAAATTTTTTTCAAGGGGTTTTTTTGGTTTTTTTAAATTCTTGGCAATTTTTTCAGAAAATGGCCGGATTTTTTTAAGGCCACCCTGTTTTTCCCAATAAGGTGTGTCTTCTTTTGAATTTGTCTTTAGAAACTCCTTTTTTTATAGCTTATTTTCCCAAAAAACCCGATTGGTTTCTTTGGAGAGTTTGGTTTATTATGTTCGTCCTTCTTGTAAGCTTAAAAAATTGGGAATGACCAGATTGTTTCTTATTTTTGGGGGAACTTTTTTTTGGAGTGCCTGAACCATCATAGAATCAGTGATCCAGTTGTTAGAAACCAAATGAAGGCCCGTCCATTATGCGGGTAAAGGCCTTAGGAAAACGAACGGTTTGCAAAAACCAAGTCCCTGAGCATTAAGTCTTTAAACCTTTTTATAGGAACCTGCAAAAGTAAACTAAAATAAACTTTTACTTAATGTTGGGAATTTCAAACTTTTACATTTAAAACCAAAGTTAAAACAAAAGGGATTTAAATTGCCCCAATATAGAAATCAAATATCTAGAACATTTAAACAGGCAAGTTATTAAAAAATTTATTAAAATTTAAAATGTATAAATTTTACAGTAAATTAATCTTTTACAACAAAAAGCAATTTTTTAGCTTAGTTTAAAAAAATTTTTTATATTAAGATTATGGCCGGTCTGGAATTCCGACCTCCCCTTTGGGTTTTAAATTCCTAATCTGCAGCCTTAAATTTAAATTTAAATTTTAAAATGAAGTGGCCCCTCTTCAGGGTTGGAAACTTCCAGTTTTAAAAGCTCTTGCAGTAGCATCTGTTTTACAAATATTAAGCACAACGCTTTAGCTAAATTTAAATTCTTGCCTACATAAAGCTTTATGTTGCCATGGGATATGTTTGAGTTTTTCTGAATTAAGTGCAGGGGAAAAAACCTTTCTGTATTGGAGTCATTTTTCACAAGCTGAACTCATTTTGTAATTGCTAATTGGTTTAATACATGCTATCTCCTTAAAGTTACTTTTTTTAAAATTTTAGTTCCATAAATACAGTGTGGGGTTGACCTATTCAAAATATTTTAAATTTAGAGGAGGCCCCACTTTCAGCATGAGGTTGTGTTATATTTTTATCCCGGTGTAAATTTTTCTAATCTTTGTTCAATTTCCTTGTTGGTTAAACCCGATCAATTCAAATTAACATTTCTTATCATGCCATATGTTTTCTCCGGATGGCAAGGGTTTAAATTCGTTGTGTCTGAACAGAAGAAGAACCATGGAGAACCAAATTTTAAAAATTTGGTCCCTTTATATATTTACATTTAACGTCCCTTCCCTTACAACTTCAAACGGGTATTTTATGGTTTAAAAATTTTTATTAAACAATGTGCTTTCCAAAGGAACATGGTTGATTGGGTCACACTTTTGATTTTTTCATACATAAATTTTTCAAGACTTTTAATAATTTGGAAAAAAAAATTTTTAGGTTTTTTTTTAATCCTGTTATTTACGGTTAATAAAAATTTCATTTAAAAAAAACCAGTTTAATAAGTGCTCATTATCCTAAACAAATTTTTTTTAAATTTTTTAAATGTTTCTATGGGAAATTTTTTCAAAAATTGATGGCTTCCTTACATGGTTTTAAATGGTATTAATTCTTTTTGTATTTTTGGGGGGGGCCCCCAAATTATAAAGGCCAAAGAAATTCTTTTCAAAATTTTAAAGGGGGAAAAAAGGGTTTAAACGACCCACTTTTAACAATTTTTAAAACAAGGGGTGGACCTTTTCCGGAATTTGTTTCAACATTTTTAATAAAACCATTTTTATGCCTTATCAAATTCCCTTTTTTTGGGAACAAATTTTCTTTTTTTGGTTTTTTAAAAAAAAAGGGTTTTCCCTTTTTTTTGGAAAAAAACATTTGAGGTTTTAAAAATTTTAAAATTTGGGGTTTTTAACCCCCGGGGGGGTAAGGGAAAAAAAATTTTTTTGGGGGTCCCTTTTAAAAGAATTGGGGGAATCAGGTTTGGGAAAAGTTTTTGGGGGCCCCGGCCCTCTTTTAAACAAAAGGTTGGCAATTTTGGGGTGGGGAAAATTTTTTTGGGGGATTTTTTCTTTCATCCCGCAAAAAGGTTTTCCCCCCTTTTTTGGTAAATTTTTTGGGGGTTTTTTTTGGGGGGGTCAGCCCCGGCCGGGCAAGGGGTTTTTTTTAGCCAAAAATTTTCATTTTTTGGGGAAAGGCCCGGGGTGGGGTTTATATTTTTGGGGGGGGGAATAAATTTTTTTGTTTTCCTTTTAAAAGAAAATTTTTTTTACTTTGGGAAAAAATTTTTTTCAATTTTAAATTTTTTAAATTTTTTTAAAAATCATTTTTCCCCAAGTCATAGCCCTTTTTTAAATTTTAAAAAGTTCCCCTTTTTTTTTTTTGGGAAACCCAAAGTTTTTTTGAGGGGTCTTTTTTTTTAAAAATTGTTTTTCAAGAACACTTTTATTTCCCCTTTACATTTTTTTTAACCCCTTTTTAAAAATTTCCCCCTTTTTCAGGTGTTTTTTTTTAAAAGCGTAAATTTTAAAAAAAAATTGGGGGGCAAAAATTTAAAATTTTTTAAAGGGTAAATTTAATTTTAGTTCCCTTTTTATTTAAAAAAAAAACAAATAAAAGGGAAACACAGCCCAAAAAAAAAGGGGGAAAAAAAAGTTTGCAACCCGGCAATAGGCCTAAGAGAAGGGTTTTTATTCTTTGTCACCCCTTTTAGCTATATTTGCCTTTCCCCTTTGGGGGCAAGCCCTTTTTTTGGGTTAGCTACAGGTGGGGAAAAGGGGTTTTTCCTTTGGGGGGGTTTCCACCCGGGAAAACCTATCCCCTTATCTGTGTTTTAGTTTACTGTTTTTCCTGTGTCCCTGAAATTTCGCATTTTCTGGGATCACACCCCCTTGGGGGGAGGGGGGTTTTCACTAACTTTCCCGGTTTGGGAAATTAAATTTTATGTTTTTGCCATTTCAGTAGTACAGCAATTTGGAAAACCACCTAAATGTTTTTAAGCAAAAACGGGGACACACTGGAAATTTTTCCTTTAAAACCTGGATATTTTATGAGCGTCATTTTTTCTTCCCAATAATGTAGTGATCCCCTTTGAAGTTTGTCTACATGGTTTCTGTTTATACTTATTTATGGGCAGAAACCCCCAGATTGGTTCTTAATTTTGAGATCTTGGGTTTTTTTTGGAGCTATCATACCTGTAATTCTCATAGAATGCACTTGTAAAATTAAAAATTGTATAGCATTACACTTATATTTAGAACTCACTTTGGTAAGTCTGTTAGCAAAATGCTGTGCTAGATGGGCTATAACAATTGCTCCTGTGATTGTTTCAACAGTATTCACTTATTATTTGTAAAATAATACTTTATTAGTGTTGAAAATATGTCAGTTTTATCATTACTATATGATCATGTATTTTGAGAATGTTGCAATACTTAAGCATTATTGATATTTTCATTATTAAACTATGTATTATATTTTAATATCTGAACATTCATGTAAAAGAGATTTCTGCACTTTGAAGTTTTAATTACATGATCATTTATCTAACTGAGCTATATTTTAATATTTAACTCTAGTCTATTTATATCCATTTATTATGTAGGAAGTCAATTATGAATAAGAGTGTATACCCTGTAGGGGCAGTTAAACATGCTGTCCCTATTTTTAGGATTATTGTTAGGGGAGTTGAATTAAAATCAAGAGTAACAGTGATTTACTTATAATGTTTAATGCAATATTATAACTTTATGCTAAATTAAGTAAAATGTTAGTTTAATGGAGTATTCATGTTACATTTTAAATGATTAAAAATTTAATCTTAGTTTCATATAATGCTGTGTTGTTTCTAACTTTTTGCATGCAATACATGCATTTGGCCTTAATATAATTATCTGTAACTATGGTTTTAAAATCATTTTGAATTCCATCAATTGATCTCCATCTGAAGAAAGTTCTTTATGGAGTTTATAATAGTTTTTTAAATGTTTGATATATATACTTGTTTTTTGTGTATTTTATTCCCAGTGCATCAGACTTTACCCATGGTGATGTTCATTTTTTTTTGTGACCTTCTGCAGCTAATTTAATTTACTCCAGTATGAGTTTACATAGCTACTTGATTTTTTGACATGTTATGATTTAAACCTGCTGTTACACAACAGATGGATATACATTTTCATTGTCAAGTAATGGAAAATTCTAGTGGAGTATATGGAACTTAAAGTTTGCAGTATAATAGCAAATGATAAACCCGTGTCCTTATGAGAAAACGAAATTTTAAAAAATGTATGAAATTTTAAATCACAGGCTTAATTTTGCAAACATGGTTCTGTAGGTATCATTTGCCTGAAATTGTTCCAAAGAAACATATTACTTTATAAATTGCTTGAGTTGGGTTTATTTGCAACCATGGTACACCAAAATTTGGGAATATTGGAATAATATTAAATTTTAAAAAAAATTTTTGTTTAAAAAAGGGGGGTTTTTTTTTTTTCCCTTTAAGGGTTTTTTCTCTTTCATGTTTCAGGGATTTAAAAAAATTTTTAAATTTTTTTAAATTTTTTTATAAAATAAATTTGGAAATTTAATCAACATTAATTACTTTGGGGGTTTTTTTGGGGGTTTTCTTAAAAAAAAAGGTTTTTTAAAGGATTTGACACTTTTCTTTGGTTTTGTTATTTTGTTTTTTCCCCTTTCTTTGTTTTAAAGGCATTTGTAGGTGCTTTTTCATTTTGTTTATTTTTGCCTTTGGGACAGGGTGGAATGTTTTCACACAAAAAATTTTATAGCCTATTAAAAATTAAATTTTTTTAAAAATTTTGATTTCACCCCTGAATGTAAAAAAACAAAAAATTTTCTTTTTGGGAAGATAAATTAAAAAAGGGGGGTTTCAGTAAAATCACAATAACCTGTAAAATCCCAAAGGGGGGGCGACCCCAAAGATGCCCATTAACTCAACCCCCTCTGTTATAAAAGGCAGTTTTTGCACTTTGGGTTGCAAATTTTGAAAATATGTATTGGGAACATTTGAAATTCATTTAAAAAGAGATTGGGCATTGATCAAATTTGGGGATGCTGATGATTTTGCATCATGCTCTGTCCATTGATCAGGCAAGAAGGAAAAAAAGAGAGGTTAGCTTTTAAACTGCTGGGGAGATAAAGCAAAAATTTACACAATGTTTCTAAAACAAAACAGTGTTCCCGTAAAAAACAAAAAGGTGAAAATTAATGTCCAACGATACCAAAACTAAGGGCCCCTCCGAGACAATTTTAATAGGTGATGACATATCTGATAACACCAAACCAGGCACTATCCCTTTGGTTCATTTGAACGGGGGATATTCCCGCAACAAACCACCAAGGGTGCAAACCCAAGTCCCCGGGGAACCAATTTAACCAGGGGGAAATCACCAGCTTTTTCCCAGTTGATGTTATGTGGGGAAGAAGAGAAGATGTTTTTACCCCCAAAACTTTTTTTCCTTTTCCCCTTCTTGGACAAATATTTAACAATACCCGGAAAAAGGGAAATTAAAAGAAAAGCACAAGGTCAGAAAGAATAAAATCTAATATAAACTTAATACATGAAATTTTTTTCCAAAAAAGGGTAGTTTATTTTTGGGTTTATGACATGATTCATATACATTAAAGACAGCTATTTAAAAATATTAGATAAAATGAAAAAAATTGTTGATAATATAAGTACTCCCAAGAAACCATCAGTATTCCTGTAGATCCTTTACCAAGTGAAGTTTAAAAATTTTTAATTGAGTCATTAAAATAAAAGATTTTTTTTAAAATAACCACAAAGGGGTATTTTAACTTCCGAATAAAGTAGGTCCCATTTTTAAAGAAATTTGAAACCCTTTTATTTAGAAAATTTACAATTTGGGAAAATAAAAAATTGAAAAAATTTGGATAAAGCAAGTAAATTTTAAATCAAAGGAAAAATTTTTTTTGAGATAAAGACAAATTTTGCAAACTGTTTAAAAAGTGTGTTTTTTTTTTTTTTTTTTTTTTTATAAAGAAGAATATGTTTTAAAGTTTCCTTCTTCTTGTGCTGTGGAACTGACTTTCAAGTCATATGTCCAACAGGCATGGAGATTCAAATCATGAGAAAGACAAGTGTTTCATACAAATGCTAGTACCATATGGCTTTCATGAGTATAAACTTAATGACAGTGAATTATTTATTCTCAATAAAGGACTCAGTTTCATTCCTTCGGGCTTTACTGACGTCACTGAGTTCATAGTGGACATTAAAATGTTTACTAGAAACATAGCTTTAAAAATGATGTACGGTGACGATAAAGTGAATATAAATTATGTTGATAATATAAGTACTCTCAGGAAACCATCTACGTTCATTCCTGTGCAGCATCCTTTACTCGAAGTTTTTGAACGCGCTTGCGAACATGATTTAATTGAGCTCTATAATAAGAATACAGGGAAACCTGATTTTTTCAATATAACCACTAAAGAGAAAGCAGCTATTTTAAGCTTACAACGTAATAAGGAGATAGTGATAAGGCAAGCTGACAAGGGGGGAGCCATAGTTGTTATGGATAGAGAAATGTATGACAACAAAGTATCTTCTATGCTTGCAGAAGTAGATACCTATACACCATTAAGTGCAAGTTTACTAAATAAGTTGATTAAAAGTGTACATGCGCAGTTATATGACTTGCTTCTCACTAATGTCATTGATATGAATTTGTATAGATATTTTCTCATTGAGAATCCATTAATACCCATGTTCAGGGGCCTCCCAAAAATACATAAAGAATTGAATGATCCACCTTTAAGACCTATTGTCTCCAGCAAAGGGTGGTTGACTGAGTCCCTATCAATTTTTCTAGATAAACAGTTTAAACCCATAGTTAACAGTACTAAACACATTCTAAGGGATACACAACAATTTATAGAAAATTTAGCAAGATGCAATGAGCAGCATCATATTGAAACTGGTGATCTCTTTGTTACTTTAGATGTGAAATCTTTATTCACATCGATCCCAAATAACACCGGGATTGAATTTTTGAGATTATTTCTTCTGAACCATGGCATAGATAATGATAAAATTATCAGATGGACGTCATTACTTGAAATAGTCTTAGAAAATAATGTTATGCTGTATGACAATAATTATTATCTACAACGAAAGGGGGTAGCAATGGGAACCCCATGTGCGAACTCATATGCCAACCTAGTGTTGGCATATTGGGAAGAAGCATATGTGATTAATAACATAGTTTTCAGTGAACACATAATACATTATTGCCGTTTTGTAGATGACGTCTTTTTGTTATGGAGAGGAACAGTAAATCAGTTAAATGAGTTTACACAATATATAAATGGGACCACTAATTTTTTAGAATTCCAGAGTACTCACTCACATGAGATGATACAATTCCTTGACGTTCTGTTAACCAAGGGACCTAATGGTGTAAATACGGGAATGTATAGGAAGCCATGCTGGAGGAATAATCTACTCCACCGCACCAGCATGCATCCACGACATGTTCATAAAAATGTGGTAATGAATCAGACCTTAAGAGTCTCTAAACTGACCACCGATGAGATAGCATTTGATGAACAGAAGGATGTTTTAGAAAAGAATTTTGTACACAGAGGATATAACAAACTAGCAGTGCACAACACTATAACTATGGCAGGTGAACTGAGAAAAGATAGAGGTCGTCCATTCTATCATAATAAATCAAATATTATTAATAAGAATAAGAAAGATACACCTACCTCCATAAATAGACTTGTCATACCCTATACTAATAGGAATAGTCAAATAAAAAAGATAATAGAGAATAATTGGAAGATTCTAACTATGGAGGAGAGAATCAAGACATTAGCTAAAGGAACACCAAATATAGCATACAAGAATTTGAAGTCCCTCAAAAGACTTCTATGCTATGAAAGGACAAATGTAGAACATCCTAAGTCACAGAGGGAAGGTACTTTTCCCTGTCGGACGTGTAATCAGTGCAGGTTTATAACTACAGAAAATGCATTCATTCATCCTTACACTGGCAGAACCTACACTTTTAAAAGCTATACTGACTGTAGGTCTAAGAATTTAATATATTTAGCTCAATGTCAGTTGTGCTTAAAATATTATGTAGGTAAAACGAATCGCACTTTGCGTGAGCGTATAAGAGAGCATGTATACGCTATTAACAAGGAAGATGCCACTAACGCCCTAGCAAAACATGTTATGGACGAAGGGTCCACTCATCATTTTAAGTTTAAGGTTTTAGAATTGGTTAAGGTTGACAGCAGATTAGGGAATGTTAAGAATCGCACAGAGGAGGTAGAGAACAGGTGGATTCTCAGACTCCAGGCACACATACATGGCTTAAATGACAAAATTACATTAAAACCTTTTCTAGCAGCTAAGGCTTTTAAACATTAAGCTATTAAATGTTGTTTTTAAATGAGTATTCAATGTGTTTTTAACATGTTTTATAAAAAATATATATACATAGTTTTATGTGAATTAATTTAATCACTTAGTTTTCTTTATATAATGCTGTGTTTTTCTCTGTTTTCGTTTTTAACTGTTCTAGATATTTGCTGCATATTCATGCATATTGAGCACTGGCACTTTAAAAATCCACTAAGTTAATTGTTTGATTAACTAATTGAGTTTCTATAAAATGTATATAAGTGTTGGAAATTTACCCATCTAACATTGAAGTCTGAAGAAGCGTTATCTGAACGTGAAAGCGCTTACTTTTTGGTGCAGTTCTGCTATAATAAAGGTTTTTTCGCAAAGGACTTTTGGAGTTTGTGCTACTGGTGTGCCTTTGAGCTTATCCTGCTATTTTGCTATAGCATTAACCTATAGCAAGGGGGCTTTGGAACTTTCTACTTTGGTCTTGGGAAGTGTGCAGTTTGCTTTTGAAAATGTCTTCACAGTGGTTTCCTTGACTGGGGGGGGCAGGATGTGGATGTCCAGTGTGATTACTTTATTATCTGATATTACCAGCAAGGGGTTTATATCTGTTGTGGAACACTGGTACCCCATATTGGTGATGATCAGGTACAGTATGTTGTCACCTCTAGTGGGCATGGTGACCAGCTGTTCCAGGGCGTTTGATTTTTTAAACTCTAAGAAATATTGGGCAAAGGACTTTGTACACGATTAATTCTCCCACTCAATGTTTGGGTAGTTGTAATCTCCTCATATAATGGTGTTTGGTAGGATCTTTATATTTTGCACTGTTCTCAGGACTACTGAGTGAGGTTCCTGAGACAAGGTAGGTGATCTGTAGCAGGCTACAATCTGATAAGCAGCTTTGCCCAATGTTAGTTGCACTTGCATGGTCTCCAAGGCCTCATGCTGTGCCACTAACCTGAAGGTGTGGGTATCCATAAGGTAAATGGTTACACCCCTTCCTTTTGTATTTCACCCTGGGTTTTGTGGCCGAAGAGCAGAGGGATTGTGAGTGTTTTACATGGAACATGTCCAACAGCTCTGTGTTTGATATAGCTTTGTATGTTAGGCGGAGATCACCTCTGAGTAGGTGATATGTGAGAGAGTACAGCTGGAGCATTTTGAGACGGTCTGTGTATGGCATGTATTTCAGGCAGCTAATGCTCTTTATTGATATTGATATTGATATTCATTGATATTTATGACATAGCAAAAGAAAGCTTCATGGTTCTCTATGGACTCTTTGACAATATTTTTTTCAGAACATGGATTGGATAATGTTAGGAGTGCTCATTGTTTATTGATGATATTGATCGGAGATTTATTGATCTTCTTTGAATTTTCATTTTCTTTGAACAACTTAAGCACTTGTAGTACATAGTTTGATTATGACAGGAGTCCAATATATTATATGGGTCTGTTTTCATATCACTGTGTGCGCAAGGCAGGATTGGTGAATAGTGACAAGTTTCTGGGGTAAGAACTGCAACTGCCAGATATGTGTGGCCCACTGCTGTACTCAGACATGGCCTAAGTGCATGAGCATGCCCAGTATGACCTTTCAGTATGTTGCTGACTGAAATTTGCTAAATTTGTTTGTGTGTGAGCATGCCCAGTATGGACATATATACTATATGTGTGTGAAAAATAAAGTTGTTTTTTACTTCAGGGCTCACCTTTGTGTTGTACATTGACAGGAAGCATGCTGTGCCTGCAGGGCTTCCATGAGTCACTTTGTATAGACTTATCAACATTTCTACATACTGGGGGACCGCTATTATTTGTACATTTCTACCCGGGGGCACACCTGATTGCTACTGTGGGTGTACATAGGATGAGGGGTTCACCTGACACTTATACACATTTGCTAGGCCTGCACTTCTATGTCAGGTACTCCATTTCAGTCTGTACTGTTGCCTATCGTATTGGCTTGAGGCATACTACTGTACTACAGATCTTAGCTTCCAATTTCATGTATATTAGTTTGTGACTTCATAGCCTACCCAACCCACATCACACTGCCTGGCCTGCTGTTATCTGTCTGCATAGGCCTGGGGTGACGTTCAGAGGGCATGCTACAGCATTTGTTTGTGTTTGCATTAGTCTACAATTGTCCTGCTGTGTCTGTGCCAGTGAAATGCTGTAATGGCTTAGTGGTTCAGTACTGTGACTATAGTGCACAGTATCCTGAGTTCGAGCCCTGTCACTGATTTTTATTTTCCTGCTGGGCAGACCTGACTGGTTAAGGAACAGTAAAGCAGGTGTGAGCTTGTTAAACTGACTTTGCTCGACTTTGACTGACTTTGCCCAACATTGCCCAGTGTTGCTCAACGTTGTGCTAGTTTGTGCGGTGCGCAGATCCACACAATTGTGCTTAAATATGCTAAACAGTGGTAAAAGCTGCTTAGCACTGCTTTATATTGCTTAAAACATGGCAATCATGCCTCAGGTGGTGCTGCAGGGCTGCCTATGTTGGATGCACATAGTACACTCCCTATACATGTTTGAAAACAGGTAGTGTCAAGTTAAGCATCCCTTTTATTTTATGTGCGATTCAGAGAGAGATATCATTTCCAGGGTTCCTACTGAGCCAGTGTATGTACTATGCATTGCCTCTTTGCTAAGGCCAAGGCATACTGGGCACACCTCCTTCTGTCTACTGGGGCAGGCTCAGGTTGTTCCTCCTCCGAGTCATGCTCTGCCTGTGATGGCCTTGGCAATGGTGGGGGGCTGTTTGGCCCTACCCCATGCTGTTCCTGCTGCAACTGTTTTCGCAGGATCATATTGTGTAGCATGGCACATACCATGACAATTTGGGAACATATAGCTGGTGAGTACTGCAAGGCTCCACCAGATGTGTACAGGCACTGGAACCGTGACTTGAGCATCCCAAACATATGCTCGATTACATTTCATGTTTGTGCGTGTGCCTCATTATGGTGTTCTTGTTCAGGTGTGTGTGCATTTCTGATGGGTGTCATCAGCCACGGCTCCAGTGCATATCCAGCATCCCCCACTAGGTGACTGTCAGGGATGTCCCCATTGGCAAATGTCTGGTACAGCTGCATCAAATGCCAGATATGGGAATTGTGGTAGCTTCCAGGGCAGCCAGCACACACACATTCAGTATTATGCCCTGGGCATCACACATGACCTGGCAGTTGATGGAGGGGAAACCCTTGCGGTTGATGTAGACTGTACCCCACTCACCGGCTGGTGCTTTGATGTGTATGTGCGTGCAGTCAATTGCACCCACTACCTCAGGGTATTCCGTTATTTGCTGGAAGAGATGCATATTGCTGGCCAATGCCTCATGGGAATTGGGGAAATATACATGATCACCGACATGTGCTGACATGACATTCAGGAATTGGTGCAGTACTCTGGATGCTGATGCCTGTGAAATCCCCATCATATCACCAGTTGGTCTCTGGAAGGTACCTGTTGCTAGTATTCTTAGGCCAACACATACCTTGGTTTTCATTGGGATGGGTTCACCTCTGTTGGTTCTGTGTGTGACGCATGGCCTGCACAGCTCAACAATTTGCTGCAGGAGGTCTCTGTCCACTCTATAGTGGTCCACTATCTCCAGCTCATGAAGCCCCTGGTAGGTTACCCTGGGTCTGTACACTCTTCTCCGTCTCCTCACTGTGGGTTGTTCAGCAGCATTCGCAATGGCACCACCCTCAGCATCTTGCACATTTTGGCTTATAATAGCAATGGTAGCCCCTAACATTTTTTTGTCTGAGTTAAGCTTTTTAAGTTTTCACTCTTTGTATACTGCAGTATTGCAGTATTTTTGAGAAAAACATGGGGGAATGTTGTTTGCAGAGTTTTAAGTGCTGGGCTGGGTTGGGCTAGTTTACTGCCTGTGTAATTGGCTGATTCTGATTTATTTCACCTGGCAGCTCTGCTAGTTCTCCTTGGTTAACTTCCTACTACTTCTTTTCCTTCCTTTTCCCTTTCTGTTTCCACAGGGGGCAGCGCCGCGCAAACACGCGCACACGAGCACACAGGCTTACACAGGCTTAGACGGGTGCACACGCGTGCACACTGGCTTACAGGCACACATGCACACGGTGTAAGCACATTTGCAAGAAATTTCAGATATATCCACGGCGTACACCTTCAGTTTCTGGGTTTCAGCTAGGACAACTGTTGACATGCCCTTTGCAATCCTGAGCAACTCATGTCAATCGCAAGCCACTCTGCTCCAATAAGCTTACAGTCTTTCAGACATACCCCCTCATGATGTCACCTATCTTCTACTCTACTACTCCCCTACTCCTACACTTACACACTAGGGACATGGCTCACATGCCAGGGAAATTTGGGATTCACTATCCTTATCCTCATTTGCATAGGATTGCCTACTAATGCTTGGTTACATCTCTCAAACTGAGCTTCCTCCCTTAGCAACCACTACTCAGTAGCCATGTTGTCTTCAGCCTGCCATTCGCCTGCATGGCAGAATAATCTTTTTATTAAACATGCCTAGTTTTGGCTATTTTTTAACTATTTTCTGATTTTTAAAGTGCCGCACGATGCTTAAACATTGGAGATCGGGGGAAAAATGTGATTTTTATTAATTTTCAACATATAAAAATGCCAATGGCCTTATATTTGGCCATTGGCATGCTTCCTCAACTGGATGCATCCTTTATTTGGAGCTGTCATAGCTCCGTTTTGCTATTTGCAGAACGGTACTCTGTTACCAACGGAGTACATTTCTGCAGATAACTCTACTCTTCCAGGGACAGGTTAGTGTTTCCTGGATCACAAATTTACCTCATTTGCATTGCTTTCAGCAGCAATTGAGGTAATTTGCATATCATAACACTGTCCGTGCAAGAGTAGTTTTAGGAGCTCTCATGCACGCCCCTGCCGGCTATTGCTGAATCACTCGGCAGACATATTGCCTGTCTGAAGTCTTACACTACTCTTAGACTCCGTGCAAGCCTTCGTGAATCCAGCCCACTGTGTTTACTGTGACTTATAAAATTCAGTTTAAGACCTAGAATCTAAAGAATACTACCACTATAAAATAGCTTGTGCTGAACAGTTTACTATTTATACTTCTTTCATAATTCCTGTGGTTCCAGGGATATGAACATTTGTTTGAAATGAAAGGACATAATTTGATTATGTCAAAAGGCTTAGGCTCTGCCCATTGGAATTTACAGTACAAACTTCCTGAGCTCCACTGGAGTGAATGAGTTAAGACCTCCAATTAAAGTTCCGTCTGCACCTTGGGACCCAACAGTTGTGCTGCAAGGACTAACTCAAAACTCCTTTGAGCCTTTGGCTAAATCTGATCTGAAGTTTCTATCATGGAAAACAGTTTTCTTTGTAGCTGTTATTTCTACAAAGAGAATATTTGAACCCCAGGCTGTCTCTTTCAAATCTCCATACATTTTTCATAAGGACTTGGTCTCCTTGATGGACTAGCCCTTCTTTTTTCTCTAAAGTGGCTTCATAGAATAACATTAACCAATCCATTCATTTACCAGTCTTCTTTCCAACTTTTACCAGTAAAGAATACATGTTACACCTCCTGTATGTGCACAGACAATTATGTTTTTATCTTCATAGGATAAAACAATTCTGAAAATCAGATAAACTTTTTGTTTCTTTCTCCTCAAAAAGACCGGGCTATCCAGTGTCTAAAGTCATTCTAGCTAAATGGATAGCAGATTGTATCTTCACTCTAACTAAATGGATAACAGATTGTATCTGTTGGATTTATTCAGAGAAAGGCATGACATTACCTAAGGCTCCTTCAGCCAGATCCATGACCACTTCATCTGCTTTTTGGTCCAGAACATCTATTGTTGACATCTGTGCTGCAGCTCCATGGTCCAATGCTCATACTTTTGTCTCTCATTACAAATTGGATGTTATTTTTAGAAATAGAGCCTCCTTTGGTTCAGCGGTGCTCTGGAATATCATTCCATGAGGGCCACACAAGAACAGTGTAGCTGGGGAGTCTGTCCCATATGTTGAGGAAGAAAAAAAAGGACAACAGCAGATTTAAAACTTATGTTGTTATCATAACAAGGTATCTGTGTTGTCCATTTTCTTCCCTCCCATCTATCCCCCATCCAAGGCTTCTGGATTGACCTGTTGGGACTTGATGATTCATAGGTTTCATAGGTTAGTACTAAGCTAACTGCCCTTGCGAGCCATTTTAAGCCTAGCCAATTATCCCATGTGAGACTTGAACCCTGCACCTTGTGTTTGTAAGGCAAACACCTTAACCATTAGGCCACCCTCCCAACCCCTTGGGAGGTGCTTAAGCAAGGTTGGAGTGGGACTGTATTGGAACTTACAGTTCCAGTTTGAGCCCTGTCTTTCTTTCTTTATCTCCTGTCTCTGCTGATACTATGGGACTCGATCTGGGCTTTGGTGATACAGCAGAGTATTATGAGTAGAGGGAGTAGCTTGAGAGTTGGATCCTAAGTCTGAAATTATAGGCCAAGTCAGATCTGATGATTAGATCCAAACCTATACATTGAGGAAGAATGAAAATGGACAACACAGATACTTAGTTATGGTAAGAACATAACTTTTAGATTTGTCTACCGAATTATCTTCAAGCATATTCTTTTTCAGAGTTGAAACTGTCGGCAACAGTTTCTGATGCCATACCAGTATGCCTTCTGCTTCTCCAACCTTGCTTAAGCACCTGGAACAGAAACCGTAAGTGCTACGGCAACAACCGTCCCACTTGTCAACACAAAGATGATTAGGGAAACTTCCCAGATGCCCAGGCCAAATTTTCCCTAGTAGTGTCAATACCACCTTGGGTTTCCCCTGAAAAAAGACAACTAGCCTAGTGGGACTAACCTGCTCAACAAAGGATAGCTAGGGAGATAGCCAAGTGGGTACTTTATTTATTTACCTATCCGAGTGCATCACTTTTGTCTAGTCTTCCAAAAATAAAACCTTTCTTCCTAAACCAAGAACTCATTCCACAAGATATGTTGCAGTCTCTTCTGCCTTTTTAAGACATTCTTCAGCGGATGAAACAGACAACTTGGGATTCTGTCTCAACAATCAGATGGATGAAGTAGGGTATGGAAGTTACGTACATACCATAATGTTAGATCCTTTGTATCTTGGTCCTTCCAATATGATATACCTCTCGCCTTCTCCCTTCAATATTGTCACCTTTCTTCAAAGGACTGGCAGACTGCTTTGGAAACATCTTCCTTCTATTCTTCTTTATGTCAGCCAGTCTATAGCTTATGCCCTTTCTGGATGGAACTTGATATGAGGTTAGTGGGGGCCTGGGAAATTATCGAAGGAGAAATCTCAATGTTTTCAAAGCACTAGCAGATGCTTACATCATATCTAACTAGTAGCATGGTACGTAGCAGTCATATCGGACAGACTAAGATAAAAAGGAACTAGCATTATGCTAGGTATATAACTTCTGTATTTTTACCACAGTAATTAAAGGACACCTTACCACAATTTTAGTTATCATGTTAACACACATCGAAGCTTACACTTATTGAACGACCATATAGATTGTCTAATATAGAAAAAAATAATGCTTTTATAAGGCCAAGTCCCCATCCCCTGTATTTTGTAAAGATGTATATATATTTTTGCTACTTCTGGGACTATAAAAACATGAAGAATTAGAAGTGACTGGTGGAATGTACTGCCAACAGAATCATCTTCCTCATGCTTGCACAATCTCAAACTTATTAAGCAAATAGTGAAATAGTACTGTACAGTGAGTAAGACTTACAATTATTGGCAGTACTCAGCAAGCTGGGATTTTGATATGTGAGGCCCACTCAGCTGACATTTGCTGATCTGATTCATGAGGAGCATCCTAATACCAGTCTGATTATCATGTATCAGGATCCCAATCTCTCTCTTTTTACTACTCTTACATGGACAACTGAAACTTGCTTCAAATACTTACTTTTTCTCTCCTCACATTCTCCATTTGCACAGTTAGAGCTGTACATTTCTTTCCCATTCACTCATCCATATCACAGTAGATTCTACGTATCTACAGACTGTCTGGTCTTCTTATAACACTGTGACCTGCTCAGTCAGTTATTGCACATCCTTTAATTGCACTTCCACTTATGTTCTTTAAAACTTTTGTTGTGTACTTAAAGCACATTCATTAAAAGCTAACCCATTTGCCCTACTGTTCTCAGCTTTGACTGCATCATTTATCTGTATTGCAAAAGCTGTAAATGGCCTACAAAATACTTCTGTACCCCACAGTCTAGCTTAGGCTTGCATTTGACATGACCTGTTAACCTAATCAGTAATTGGTGCATAAAACCTGAAACTTGGGCAATCAGGAAGGCTACTGTTTTACTTAAATGCCTTTGTATCATTTTTAAGTAGAGGGTTTTTTTTCCAAAAAAACCCCTCTTTCCTCTGATCCTGATTACACCAAATTTATAAGGATTGCAAAGTCATCCCCAGTGCAACAGTTGGACTACAGCATAAACCACTGGTGACCACAATCAACTGCAAGCAATGGTCAGAGAAGGTGCTACAGTCAACAGAGACTAGGCTGTAATTCTGGGAGATGACTACAGTGAAAGTACGAGACTTCAAGGAAATACTGAGGGATCTAGCACATCAGGAGGAAGAAGAAATGGGTGGAGATGTAGAGTAATGGCAATGTCTCAAAACAACATGTGTGAAAACTAGAGCAGAGATATATGGTCAAGCCAGGCGTGGAAATAAAGTATAAAAGGAAAGCAAGTGGTAAAATGTAGAAGTCCAATAAGTTATCAAAAGAAAAGAATGTAGAAAAAGTGAGAGATTGAAAAGAGAGCAGGCTAGGAAGGGATACTGTTTGGCTAACAAAGATGCTAAGAGAGCAGTTGCAGTAGCAAAGAACAAGGTATCAGAGGCAGTCTACCAGCTTCTGGAAAGTGACTCAGTAGATGGGACAAAGAAATTCTTAGCAGGCTGCAAGGCAAAGACAGCAAGATAAATAAGCTATTAATCAGATATTCTTCATAAAGGATGCCAGCAACAACCTGCTCACCAGTCCACAGGACATTAAAAGCAGATGGAAAGAGTACTTCCAGTAGTTTCTCATTGAAGAAAACCCCATAGAAGCATTACTGCTCTAAATACAGCCTACGATGAAAGATGAAGAAGCACCCACCCAAGAAGTAAGAACAGCAATAAGGAAAATAAAGTCAGGGAAACAATAGGCCCAAATGAGGTTATGGTAAATATGATTGAGATGTTCAGTGGGTTAAGGGAGTAATGGCTCCAGAGGGTACTCATAGCAGTATGGAGAAAAAGGTATATCTCAGATGACTGGAGAATAAGCATTCTAGTGCCAATGTGCAAGAACCTTCATAGCTGCGGGCAGTATAGAGGCATCATACTCCTGTCACACTGCATGAAAATGCTGGACAGTGATCGAAAATATGCAGAGTAGCCGAAAGTAAGATGAGGGAAAAGCAATTCAGATTCAGGTCAGGATACAGCTCAACTGGGCTATTATTTGCAGTGAGACAGATAGCTCTGATGCTAGAGATGAGGAAAGAGTTTAACTGGGCATTCCTAAATATGGAGAAAGCATATGAAAAGGTCCCAAGAAAGCTGACCTGAATAGTTCTGTGATGGTTTGAAGTCCCAGAAAAAATGGTAGAATTAGTGCAGGCCATGTAAAAGGACCCAGTGACAGAAGTACAAACAGTATTCGGACTTACAGAGGGGTTCCCAGTGGGAGTGGGGTGCATCAGAATTCAGCTGTGGGAATCATGTTGACACTTCAAGGGTAGTTTTGATGACAGTAAAAAGTTTGAAAGCTTCTCACTGAAACTACCTTTGACAAACTTAAGAAAAGACTTGCCTCCCTGCATCTCCCATGTGGGGGGATATCCACCACACTCGCTGAACTTATATATGCCAACTCTGAGGTTCCACAACCGTGGAGAAAAAGGCAAAATTCACTGTTCGTGAAGTTAGTTTGGCTGAACAGAATTCACATATTTTATGGTTGGTGAAACTGACACCACCTGTTTGATGTGTTCCCAGCTCTAAGCCCACTGTTGTTCATATTGGTGATGGACTACATAAGCAAACAGGGCACAGGGGACAGATCAACAGAGCTGCTGTATGCAGATGATGTGGCAAGCAGACTCTGAACATGAACTTCAGCAAACGACAGGAATATAATGCAAAACTGAAGGCACAGGGGATGAAACTGAGTACAGTTAAAACAGATGTCATGGAAGCAAATGGGGAAAATCAGAAAAAGCTGAAAATTGAGATAGAAGTGAAAGTAGTAGAAGAGCTTAACAGCTTCAAGTATTTGGTTAGGAGTGTTTGAGAAGGGAAGCTTGAATGATGAGGTCAAAGCTAGAATCAAGAGTGGCTGCAGCCATCTTTCACAGAATGTCACGGGTAGTGTGTGACAGAAGAATGCCAAAAAAGCTGAAAAGTAAGGTGTAAAAAACAGTGGTATGACCAATACTACTGTAAGATACAGAAACCTTGGCAGTTAAAGTAGAGCAGCTGAGGAAGATGAAAATGATATAGATTGCCTCTGAAATGTTTGGCAAGATGAACACTGTGGAACAGATGAAGAAATGAGGATATCAGAGAGAAGATCAAAGAGGACTGATTACAGTTGTCCAGGCATGTATGCAGGAAAGCAGAAGATGATTTGCTGAAGATGAATTAGGAGAAACAGGAAGTAGGCAAGAGGAAATGAGGGTGCCCAGCCAAGAGATGGATGGATTGCATCAGAGAAGACCTGCAACAGTCAGGCATGACTGCTGAAGGTAGAACAGTGGCATTGAATTGAGAGAGAGCACGACAGTTGATGAGACACTGACCCCATGTTGAAATTGGAGAAAAAGGGAGGTTGATGATGATGTGGTGGTGGTGGCGATGTAATAATGCATTGTGATTGTGACTTTAGATAAAAGTAACCTTATCAAAACTTAGGTTCACCTTTCAGTCAGTTCTGTAATGTGGTTATGACTTCCAACTAAATAATTATTAAAATATAAGTTCCCCCTTGCTTATCAAATAAAAATGCAATAGTTTTGTAATTGCAAAGAAAAATCATGAATTATTTTAGTAATTGCATTAAAGAATGAAACAGAATTTAGTGGACTAGATAAGCCATTTATTAAAGTCTCAAAGAAGGATTTAATGCATTGGACCGCCTATCACAAGTGTAAAATCAGTGTTAATAGTTCGTTTTAAGAAATAAAGAAGAACTGAAGATCTTGCAGAGCTTTAGGAAGAAAAATATGTTCTCAATTTTTAATGCAGTTGTAGAAAATTGTATTTGCTGTATTTCAGATTTCTGAAAACAGAAAAAAGTACATTGAAGAGTTGCTTATTTGGTATATGCGAGATATTTGTTGAAAAAGTGGGAGAACGCATGAAAAGGGCCCTCTCCTTTTGCAGTTTGTGGGACCACTCTTGAGGCATCAATTGAGCTTGTCCACAAGTGACCTGGCCATCCCTGGAATATGACTGGTTATCAGATAGCAGTTGGTCAATATAACTATTCCCATACTCTCTTGTCTTCTTGACTCAAGGGAAAAGCTTGAGTTCCCACCTGCTTGTTGATGTAAAAAACCACAGCTATGAGTATATTGGAGTGAATGACTATTCCACCCTTTGGTAGGGAGTCATGAAAGGCTTGAAGGAAAAGAACTCCTCAGAAGCAGCAATAATCTACTTCATGCAACATTTAAGGGGCACATTTAATTTTATTCAAATAAAACAAACACACACAAACATTCACATTAATGCAATGCCTCTCCAGGTTATACAATCAAAAAGAAAGTGAACACTTACATAATCAACAATCTGATGTTATCAATTATCATTCCGTCCTCAACTTAAGGGTTCAGATCCAATCCCTCTGATCCACCTCGGCCATTGCTAAAGCTAGTGACAACCAAAAGAACTCTCGAGCTTCTCCCGTACCCACAATGCACCAACCCTAAGTACCTCAGATCTCATTTGCCGCTTGGAGCGAAAGATGTGGTTACCGCTGCTCTCGAGCTAAGTGATATATTCTTTATCAAAATTAATACTTCCCTAACTAAATTTGTTTAATTTTTAGGTTTTACTCTCCCTTGCCTATCGCCTCTTTTTATTACAGTTTCTTCTAAATTAATCTACCTTTTCTCTTTTTCTCATATGTCCCTTACTTGTGAATACTATTGTTAGTATTCTCTTTCTCTCTCCCCTTCCTACAATTGTGTAGCTTCAAATTACCATTGCTGGTATTTACTTCTACAGCTGTGACTGTTTAAAAAAAATTCTAGTCACTTCTTTACCTTTCTGCTAACTTCTGTTTTACTAGTTTAATTTTGGGGTTATAGCTGATGAGGAGAAAGGCATCAAGTGTGGACACAAAATTCCTTTTTCAGATACACACATTTTATGTGTATACTGCTTTGACCCTCTGCACTTACAGGAAGACTGTTCCTTATGCCATGGGTTTAATCCCAGAATTATTACAGAAAGGAAAAATAAACTCATTCTCAAAGGGTTGCATTCTTCCTCTTTTGAAGAGGGTTTATCTGGAGCTTCACCTGAGCAATCTAAGAAATCTAAATGGCCATCTCTGAGCCCTTCCACTTCTTCCTCAAGGGCATCAGATCAGTCTAGAAAAAGGCCTCTGTTAGACCAGACTCCTCCATCGGATCATAATAAGAGAAAATCAAAAATGTCGCATCAGACTTCATCCTCAGATCCGAACCAAAAATAGAAAATAATTATTGGATCTGACCTCAAAGTTGGATCCAAAACACAAAAAGACAGAGTCATCAGATCAGACTGCCTCAGATCAATCAAAGAAATTGTCCAGTCCATCAAGCCTAATTGTCTTACCAAGGACCAGATATTCCCCTTCCATGGAACATGTTCCCTCCAGGGTCCCTTTACCCATTTTTGAAAGACTCTAGTCTCTGTTTGTAATTTCCACTTTCTCTTCTAGGAGACTTACAGAAGATTTGGAGAGACTGGTGAGAAGAATTCTATCCGTGCACACCCTGACAGGTGTCCCTTCGACTCCTGCCCCTTTGGGTCAGGAGGTCTGATCTTCTAGTAGCACCCCCCTTACAAGGACCTCCTCTGACTCCTACCATGGGCTCAAGAGTCCTTGGATCCAAGCCGTCCATCTTTGTTTACCTTTGATCTGAGGATATCTTTATCCTTGGATACGAGACTTGCTGTCAACACTTCAATTCAGTCAGATCCAGAGAGTTCTCAGAGCCAAGGCTACCCTGTTGGATCTGAGGTGTGTTAGAGTTGACTCCGAAGTTTTCAGAGCTGTCTATGCATCTTGGGGCTTTGGTATGTGTTAGTTCTTCTCTGACTTCTTCCTCTGGGGGATTCTGCTTGGACCAGGGAAGGACTACAGTCCAAAAGCTTGCCTTTCTGGACCCAGGGAATCTATCACAGAAGATGCAGACTTTTATGAAGGTGAAGGGTCCCCACAGTCACCTCCTAATGATGTCTCATTTGGAGACATCCTTGAAATCCTGAAACAGAGAGGTGGCTTGGCCAAGCAACCCTTCATCTGAAGAGTATGTATTCCTGGAGGTGTTCGGTACTGGCCTGTCTACCACCTGGGTGACTCCGCCTGCTGATGAGCTGATTGAGTTCATCTCTTGGTAGGCATGGAAGTATCCTGATACCATTGAACCAATGTCTCGGAGATCTGACAAAATTATGGCAGCACTGGAAGACAAGCAGTTTTGGACAAAAGGGGTGCCTGTTGATGCCATGGTTGTGGCAGCAGCCACCAAGAAGGAACTTGTTAAGGAGAGTTCCACTGGTCATCCCCTCAGCAAGGAATCTCAGATGATGGACAGGTTTGGGAAGCATGTCTATGCTTCAGCGACCTCCCCCTTAAGGTCATTGAACTATCTATCACATTTCACCAGGTTACAGAGACACCTCATTAAGGAACTTTCCAACACCCTATCAGGATCCATTTCTGAAGAAGTGCAAGCATCTGTGACTTCTCAGTTGGCTACCCTGCGATCGATTTCCAATTCTTCCATGAGGCTCATTTCAAACGTAGCTGAAGGAACCTAAAGGGCAGCGGGTTTGGGTGTTTCCATAAGGAGGCACACCTGGATGCATTTATGTGATTTTGAGAGTCCTTCAAGTCTTCATTTGTCAATGCTCCTCTTGATCTGGACGTCTTTGTTTGGCCCCAGTGTAAAAGACACATTATCCAGATGTGAAAAGGATGGAAAGACCTTGCCTGCTGTGGGCATATATTTTCCACTCCTCAAAGATCTTTTTCTAGGAATCAATGAGGTAGTGGGAAAATATGGTTCAAAAACCTTTCCAAGATGCATGTGGAAGTAGTTCCCCCAGGGGGAGAGGGGGAACTCCAATAATAGACGCCACCCCTGTGGAAGAGGGGGCTCACAAAACCAAGGGTTCAGAGTTTCTTTTTTTGGCAGACCCTTCCAGTGCTCCTGAAAGGAAGCTTGATTGTCCTCCTTTAGAGGCAATCGGAGGTCGACATTCCCTGCACCAGAGAGCCTGGCTAGAAATAGCAGATACTTGGGTACAGAGGATAATTCTAAAGGTTATATAATACCATTTTTCCTTCCTCCTCCAACTTCAAGAAAAAATGCTGATATTAAACCCAGTCAGAGGGAACAAGCAGCAATTTAGGTACAAAGGCTGCTACAAAAAAGGGTCATCCAAGAAGTCCCACCAGACCAGATAGAATCCAGAATTTACTCAAGATTATTTTTAGTGCCAAAGAAAACAGGGGACTGGAGACCAATTTTGGATCTCAGTGTATTGAACAAGTCACTTTGACACACAAAGTTCCAGATGGTCATGGTTTAGTCCATTCTGCCCTTTCTGGGCAGGGATGACTGGATGTGCTTGATAGATCTTCAGGATGCATACTATCACATAAAGATGAACATATGATCTAGAAGGTACTTACACTTCCAGCTGGGAGCCAGTCATTACCAGTTCACATTTCTGCCCTTTGATCTCACCACAGCCCCCAGCATGTTTACCAAGTGCATGGCAGTAGTTGCAGCTGACTTGAGACTGCAGGGATTTTAGGTGTTTCCATAGTTAGATGACTGGCTCATCTCTGCCCTGATCAGATATCAACTGTTAAAGGCAAAAGACCAAGTCCTCCAGATGTGTTCTCTTCTGGGTATAATCATAAACTACAAAAAAATCTCATCTAGCGCCATCACAAGGTTTAGAATGCATAGGATCACTTCTCAACACAAAAACATCCATAGCATCACTACCTCCCTCAAGAGTTCAGACAATAAGATCACAGGTCAGAAAGATAATCCGCAGTACCAGAATTTCAGCCCATTTGGTTCTTCAAGCTCTGGGTTCAATGGCAGCAGCTATAACTCTAGTACCATTAGCCAGATTTCAAATGAGGAGTTTGCAATGGATGCTAACAACACCTTGGTCGATACTCTACCAACCCATGTCAACTCCAGTACGAATCACCCACACATGCAAAAGAGATCTCAGGTGGTGGGTTCAGTTGGATCAGGTTATACAAGGCCATCCATTCATTCTCCCTCAGCCCAAGGTCATAGTGACCATGTATGCTTTCCAGTTGATGTGGGAGGGGGCATTATCTAGGAAAAACAGTACAAGGGACATGGTCCCCACAAAGAGGCCAACTTGCATGATAGTGTCCTAGAGATGAGAACAGTGCTTTTGCAGGCCCTTCAAGATGCTTTCCCTCCAGGGACAATTGCAGTTCAAATGGCCATTCTTCAGTAGTTGTACATCAACAAACAAAGAGGGAGCATATCTTACCCCTTGTGTTGAGAAGCCCTCAGGGTGTGGCAATGGGTGAGCTTATCCAACCGCTTTCTTATAGCAACACACATTCTGGGGAAGTGATAGCAGACAAAGCTGAGCAGGTGCAGTCTTCTACCTCATGAGTGGTCTCTCAGCAGGAATATGACAGAAATGATTTTCTGCCAGTGGGGCCAGTCTTGCTGCGATCATTTTGCATCTCCCCTAAACAACAAATGCAGCAACTTTTTTGCCATAATCCCCCCACAGGTTGAATCACAGAGGAATGCTGTACTTCACGACTGGCCCTCTGGTTTACTTTATGCTTATCCACCAATTCTGCTAATTCTGAAATTCCTTCAGAAAGCTGCCATGTTGAAGAGCAACGTCATTCTCATTGCACCTTACTGGCCTAGACAGGTTTGGTTGCCCTTCCTTTGGCCTCACTTAACTTCTCGAACCTTGGATTCTGGATCTGATTCTAAGCCTCCTGTCTCACCCGACAGGTATGACCCATCCAGATATATCAAGCCACAGGCTGATAGCCTGGCTTCTCCAGTTCCATTAATAGCCAGACAGCCCATGCTCTCTTCCCCTGTCTGATACATACTTTTATCTTCCTATAAACCTTATGCACTTAAGCTCTACTCTAGTAAATAGAGAAAGTTTGTTTACTGGACACATCAAAATCGTGTTCATCCCTTTTCAGCTCCTGTACATAACAACCTTGAATTTCTGGCCCTACTTTTTCAAGAAGGAGCTAGTTCCTTGAGAGTTAAGGTCCAATTAGCAGCGATATTGAATCTGAAGATTCCTCCGTTGCCTCTTATAAGTGCTGCAAAGCTTTGAACCAGCAGCTAGGTGTGATCTTTAATATGTGTCTTGGAAAACAATATTTCTACTTGCCATTACTTCTGCCAGATGAATTTCAGAGATTCAAACCTTGTCTTCAAAACTAACTTACTTGATCTTTCACAAGGATAGAGTTAAATTACAAACTAATGCATCCTTTCCCCCTAGGCTTGCCACTTATCTGGTATTTTTCCAGGCTATCCGGAAATCAGAATGATTATCTGGTAGTCTAGAAAGCACTGTACAAACTCCAGTATTCTGTTCAGAGGCATGTACAGAATGCTGGAGTTTGATAAAAAGTAAGCTCAGTCTTCTTTTTCACAAAAAAAAGCATTGCTAAAACAATGCAATGGAGTCCAGCATACTGTAAAACAGCAAAGAAACGAGTTATGCAACCTAGATTAAGTACACAAAAAAAGGACTTTATGGGACCTTCTGCCTAATGACATATGTATTTTCGTCATAAATGGGCATGGATGTCGGTGGAGATGGGTTGGGTCTGGGTGGAGTCACGTAGTTCAGGAGGCTTGGCTTCGGTCCAGTTTTCAGCATCACAAGAGGTAGCAACCCTATTTCCCTCTAAGGTGGTATCAGGCTTTAATATCAATAAGTCCATTAATTTTGCCAGTATTCTTTCCTAAATTTGCTAACAAGGGCGAATACATTTTACACTTATTGCATGTTCACATACAATTACGTTTTTACCTACATAGAATGAAAAACATCAGGAAAACTGACAAATTATTCCTTTCATTTCTGAAAATAAAGTTGGGGAAACCAGTTGCCAAAGTAACTTTAGCCAGATGGCTGACTGATTGTATTTATTTTATCTGTAACAAATTGGCATTGCTTTATCAAAACCTTTATGAGCTCATTCAACTAGATCCATGGCAACTTTTTCAGCTTTTCAGTCAAGCGCATCCATAGATGATATATGTGCAGCAGCAACCTGTGCCACTCTCAAATCCTGTGTTACTCATTACAAATTGGATCTGGTATCCAGAGGTACAGCATCATGTGGTTCAATGGTACTCAGGAATATCCTTTCCTGAGTCCATCCAGGATTTTAGGTAGCTGGGGACTCTGTCCTGTTAGTTGAGGGCAGAATGAAAATTGACAACATCAGATAAATAAGTTATGTAGCCACCATAATGTTCCATCTGTGTTCAGTTTCATTCTTCATTAACTCCCTTCCCTTAAACACAAATCTATAGAAAACTACTGGAAGACTGAGTGGTTACGGGACGTCACAACCCTGATACTGAGCTCCAGATATAGGCTCATAATTATATGATGACTAATATTTCCTTCTGCTAAAGTCTGAAAACAAGATCTGAGGTACTTAGGCTTGGTGCACTGTGGGTAAGGGAGAAGCTGTAGAGTATTTTTTGGTTGCTATGAGCTTTAGCAATGGCTGAGTCTGATCCGAGGGATCGGATCCAAAACCACAAGTTGAGTAACAATGAAAATGGACAACACAGATGGAACATTATGGTGAGTACATAACTTCTTTTTTGACTAAAATTGTCCAATTAATGTAAGAAAAAATTCAGTAAAACTATTCTAGTAGCATGTTATGAAAGAATATTTAAAAACATACACACTCCTATATGTATACACACACACACACACTCTCACACACAGACACACACACACACAATGCAGTTTTTCCTATTTTACAGCTGCTTGATGCCTTAAGCAGTGTTTTATTGATTGAAATATTTAAACCAAGCTCCTAATCAGCCCTTAATAAAGTAATCTAATAATGTTTATTTAGATATGCTTCATATTGGCCACTGTTACAGTAGCCTATCCGGCCAGGGTATAACTGCTTCAAAAGCTTCAGCACACTTTCCATGTACCCAAACCATTAGTCAGCTTGAGCTAAACTAAATAAAAAGACAAGTATGGGCACCAGGCTCTTCAGAGGTTTCCTGACACCGAATAGTATGGTCCTCTCGAGCTTTTGAGGATTGATGGATGGCTTGTACTGTTCCTTTGCTGGTCAGATAAAGTCTCTTTGGGTAAAAAAAAAAACAAAAAACTTTCCATTTCAAAACATTGTGTTTGGTAACAGTTTCCTTTTTTGAGGACAGTTATCTTAAAGCTTAGAGTTTGTGTTTTAATGGACTTGTCAATAGGCTGTGTTGTACTTTTAAATGGGAGTGCTCTTTTTGCAGTCATTTTAAAAGTTGTTTAATGTATTAAAAACACTTTTCTGTGGTGAAATTGTGTCTATTAACTCTTTGGGGCTAGCAAAGTGTTTTTACTGTGTCTTTCTGTGAAAAAAAGTGACTTTTACAATTTTTAAATTTTTATGGGCTGCATGTTTTCCATATGAACAAGGCACCATGTTCAGCCTGACCGTGGAACAAACTGTCAGTCCCACACATGGTCCTTCTTCCAGCCACAAAAAGAAAAAGGTTAAACAAACAGCCCTTGCCAGCACGGCTAGCAATTTGCCTCAGCTGAAGGTGTGTGACTGTACTGTGACCATTAGTTGCATCTCAGACCACTCATCTTTTATCCTGATCCCTCTGGTGTGTGACTGTACTGTGACCATTTGTTGTACCTCAGACCACTCATCTTTTACCCTGTATCCCCCTGGTGTGTGACTCTACTGTGACTATTAGTTGTATCTCAGGCCACTCATCTTTTACCCTGGATCCCTCTGGTGTGTGACTCTACTGTGACCATTAGTTGTATCTCAGGTCACTCATTTTTTACCCTGGATCCCTCTGGTGTAGCACCTACAACCAGTATGGACCAGGGGTTATCTATGTCCTCTGTGGCTGTTGGGGTCCCCTTATTGGGCAAGGGAGAGCCACTCTTGTCTGTCCTCGGAGAGGGAACAGGAAAGGCTTTCCTGTTTAGTCAGAATTTGTTCTCATCCCTGAGGAAGTTTTTGCTGCTATTAATAACACTCTTGGCCCCATTTTTCTTGTCAAAATGTAACAGAAAAAAACTAAACATGTATCCACTCCTCCTCAAATTTCCTTGAACAGGAGTAATTAACTGGGTCTAGCTCACCCACTTAATTCAGGCTATTGATCCTTCTTATGAATCTAAACAGGAAGATGAAGGGAGAGATACAGGGTTTTGCCTCAGATTTCTAATTCAGAATCAGAGGAGAGCTTAATTTCTGATTATTTTTCAAGAATGTCACAGTGTTTCCAGTAGGAGAACACTGAGGTTTTTCAGTCCTTCAGAAAACACTATGAGCTGTTACAGAAAGAATTTCCAGAACCTTCACCTTTTCCTCCACTTCTGTCAGATTTGGAGGTTGTGTGTGTTACTATCTGGAATTTTTCTGACAGTCTGTTAGCTTCCCCTAAAAAGGCAGATAGGGTGTATAAAGTCCCTCAATCTTTTAAGTGTTTAAACACTGTTTCGAAATCTGACCCAGCAGATACAGGTTTAGTTAATATTACTGTTGTTAAACATTTAGTTAATTTCAATTCTACACTTTCTGATAAGGATGGGAAGATTATTGATAAGTATGGGAAAAATGTGTATGCTTATACAACTTTGATTTTCTGAATTTTGAATTGTCTCAGGTTCATATGTTAGTTGGTTCTGACTAATTGTGAAAGTATGAGGTTTTTTTTTTGTCTGCACTTTCTTATTGTAAGGAAGAATCTGCTTTAAATTATTTAGTGTCTTCTATTCTACAAATCACTACTCATCGTTTGCAGTATGTCTATGATTGAATTGATACTTCTTCAGGGGCTATGGCCAGTGGTACTGTGTTGAGGAGGTTTGACTGGTTGTGTTCTCAGAACCTCTCAGATAATGTTAAAACTGAGATTTTAAATTCTCCTTTGGACAGAAATTTAGTTTTTGGTCCCTCTGTTGCAGAGGTGATCAAAAAGTATGATGAGAGGAGTAAGATGATACAAGTAACCTCAGATTTTTCAGCCATCCTTTTCCAAATTTTCTACAGGATTCTATAACCCCACATCCAATTTTGTCAAAAACAAACTAAATGATGTAAACAAAATATAGGTTTTAAGAAGAAATGGCAAGGATGTTCCAAAAAGAATTCAGGAATCCCTCCCCCAAACCAAGGACAGTCCAACAAATCAGGATGACTATTTAAGGGACCTTGTTCTCCTCCCTGGAAGTGCCTTTTCCATTACAGAAAGTCTGAATTTCCACTTTTCTATTTGGCAAAAGATAGTTTCAGACAAATGCGTACTGGCGATCATTCATCGAGGTTACAGATGGCAGTAAAAAAAATTCCTCCTTTCAAGGGATAATTCCTCAAGCATCAGACTCTCTTATTTCCATCTGTCCTTTATCACATTCTGTCCCAGGGAGAGATAGAACCAACTACTCCTTCCTAGTTGGGAAAAGGGTTTTATTCAAGGTTATGTTTGTTGCCAAAGAAATAAAATGCTTGGAGACCTGTTCTGGATCATTCTTTCCTAAAACTGTTTGTGATATTGCCCCAGTTCACAATGCTGTCACTTCACAACCTGTTACCTCATTTTCCTCATTCAAGTTTCCTAGTCACACTTGATTAAACGATGCTTATCACATTCCTATTCATCCAAACTTCAGACATTTCTTAAGATTTTTAGTGTCTGGATCATATTATTAGTTCTCTCCTTAAGCTTTGGACTATCCACTGCACCAAGAGTGTTCACAAGGTGTCTAACTCCAGTTATAGCTCACTGAAGGATACAGGGATATCGACATTTTTACATATTTATATGACTTGCTTATCTTTGCAGACTCTTTTTCAAAGAGTCAGGAATCTGTCACTTGGGTGAAAGTTCTCTTGCACAAGCGTGGATTCCAAAAGAGCATTCAAAAGTATTTTTTGACAATTTCACATGGGATTGCATTCCTTGGGGGTCATCTAGACACCTCAGTGCAAAGAGCTTTTCTTCCGCAGGAAAAAATGGAACTTGATCTATATCTGTTTCTAAAGTTTTCCACTTAGACGTTGGTCACTGAGAGGAAATATCTCAGGATTTTGGGTCTCATGGCATCTATGATTCTCAGGATTCCTCTAGCAAGACTCCATGTGAGAAACGTGCAATGCTATCTGAATTCTCTTTGGTTCCAGCAACAACATCATTTGTCCTTTCAAATCACAGTGCTGGGGTTTATCAAAAGGGTAATCATTTGGTGGTGACAGCAAGCAAATGTCCTTAAATCCAGGTCTTTGTCCCCTTCTCCCTCCCTGTTCCAAAGCAGTCAGACATCACAGTTGTCTCATATTTTTTTTGGAGAGCAGTTATAGGATGTATAAAAGTGGAAGGTGTCTGGGACACCAAGGACAGATGGAAGCACATAAATATAGAGATGCTTGCCCTGATCAAGGCTATCAACTCTCTGAATCATCTTTGGTCCCATGGACCTCTTCAGGTTGTTACAGTACCACAGTCTTGTGACACATCAACAAGCAAGGGGGAACCAGGTCGCACCCTCTTTGCAGACTAACCATGTTAGCTTGGGATAAGCTTCACATCACATTCACACACTGCAGGCATCCTGCATTCCATCAGAGCAAAACTGTGAGACAGACAAGCTGAGCAAGACAAGGGCAGACCCTCACGAATGGAAACTAGATAGGGGTCTTCCAAGATTTGATCCATCTGTGGTGAATTCCTCAAGTAGACCTGTTTGCCTTCTCTGTAAAACAATCAGCTAGCAAGATTCTGCTTTAGAATTTCATGCAAGAAATTTTCCTGCATGCTTCTCCACCCTTTTCACTGACATCCAGGGTATAAATGAAGATTCGTAAAGAATCCCTGAAGATCAGTGCAATGGCTCTCTTCTGGTCTAGGAAACAGTGGTTTGCCCTTCTTTTGGAAATGTTCAGGGCAGTTACCACAAGCTTCTAGCTTCACAGACTGGATCTACTCATGCAAGATCGGGGGTGTTTGATACAGCCCAACCCCAATCAACTTCAATTGACTGCCTGGATGGCAGGGTCTTAATTACTTTCAGGCACCTGTTTGCTGAGGATGTGCAGCAAGTACTAATGGAGACAAGAAAGCCTGCTACTACAGAATCATATATTAACAAATGAAGATTTTCTGGTTGGTGCCAATGACATAACTAGCACACATTCAGGGATAGTTCTTCTCTGGTCTCACAATACTTGTGTGAGTTACTATTATATGGCCTTTTTCACTCCCCCATCAAGGTTCATTTATTGGCCATTTCAGTATATCTGCAATCCTCCTCTTTCAATGTATTCTCACATGAAAATGTTTTTTAAGGGATTTTGCATAAGTGGCCTCCAAAAAAAACTGCGGCCTCTCCTTAGGATCTTAATTTTTGTTAGAGAAGCTAACACTTGCTCCGTTTGAACCAGCTAACCTGGCTAACTTGTTTTTCTTAACAAGGAAAAGTTTTACTCATTGCTCTGCAAGAATGATGTTTGAGTTGCAAGATCTTATGGTGAGTCAACCCTAACTCATTTTCGACATGAACAGGCTTTCTTTGAGAACTAATCCTTTTTTTTTGCATAAAGTGGTATCTGACTTTACTTTAAGCCAAACTATCCATCTCCCCGTATTCTTTCCTGAACGTAAAAATGAGGGCGTAAGGGTAATCCATACCTTGGATGTCCACAGACAACTGAGGTACTACATTAACAGAACTAAGACTTTCAGATCTTGTGAAGATATGACGAGACAACCTGTGTCAAAGCAGATTATTTCCGATAGTTGTCTAAGGCTATCATCTTTCATTATACTCACCATAACAAAACTATCCCAGGTAGGGTCATGTCCCACTCTGACTGAACCTTGGCTTCATCTATGGCTGTTTGGAAAGGACTGGATTCTAGACATATGTTAGAAGCTGTTACTTGGTTCTCTGTATATACTTTTACAAAGCATTTTATGCTTGATTCCTTCTGTAGGTCCAGATCAAATTTTGCTAGGACTATTTTGCAGAGGCTCTTGGAATCTTCTCCTTCCACCTCCTAAATGTAGTTAGCTAAGGAACTCTACCCATATAGCTTAGGCTACTACAACAGTGATCAATATGGAGAACATAGTACAGTTGTGTAAATAAACTTATCATAACAGTAGATGTTCGAATAATCCCTGCTACAGTACCTGCTCCCTCCCTCCAGCCACCTTGTTTATTGGTCTGTTGTTTTTGCCACTGTGTGGACTTTTATTTTTGTTGTTCCTCACATTGCCTTTTCAGGGCTCAACCTCCCACTCACTGTTGGCATAAAATCTCTGAAGGGCTTGGTGCCCAAACTTGTCTTTTTAGTCAGTTCATCTCAAGCTGACTAATGGTTCGGATGCATGGTAGGTGCCCTGAAGCTTTGAAAATGGCTAGTTAATATATCCCTTCAGGGTATAACGCATATAGCTAAAGCTACTGCAACAGTGATCATTCAAACATCTACTGTTATGGTAAGATTGTTATACAACTGTACTTTGTTTGCAAATTCATAACTCTACCTCTTGTATTCACATTAAGACTATCAATCACTCTAAATCCGAAATCATACGGTGATTCTGATTTCAAGATATTCTTCGATAGACTATTCACCACTGCCACCCATTTTATTTCTGAACAGTGTTCTGAAATTCTGTCTTTCAAATGTCAACTAGACTTTCCAGAATAAAAAGCTGAGCATTCTGTGCAAGTTGTTAAATATACTATATTTTTCATACAAGAGTTTGCATGCATTTTAAAGTGGGACACAATTATTCACTCACTTTTCTACATAAACTGGATTATGAAGAAGGAAAATAAGTTGAGAGGATTTATATAAAGGCTGATGCTATTTTATCCTTGTATTAAAAGAAAAAAAATGGCGAAAACACAATTTCTGGATTATATTGGAAGTTCATAGCAGTTGGACATAAAATCGTTGAATAAGAAGATGAGGTTTGGAGACAACATTTTTGATGGGGTCCCCAGAGTAAGAAAGACTAAATTGTGTCAAATAGATGAAAATTAAACTGATGATTTGGACTTTTTTCAGTCCAAAACATTAGTACTGAGAGAGCTTATTGAATACATATGAATTGGTAGAAGATATGGCTACTGAGTGAATGAGAATTGTCAGATACAGTTTGAAAAATTGTATCTGTACAAGCAGGCATTGTCACAGCTTTGGAGACAAAGTAAAATGTGCTTGATAGATGATAAAAATTTATTTTTTGATAGTGGTTTTTCAAGACAAATGAGCCAACAGTTTGATTTTTCGATGCTACAGAGGAATGTCTTTAATCTGATCTGTCCTACTCTTGACAAGCATTTGTTTTCTGATGGGATGAGATTGTAAATCAAATGAAATGAGGCAATTCATAATTATGAAGTTAGGAACATGGTGGGAAAATACGAATTGGACTTTTCATAAGAAACTGAGGACCAATTAATGCAAGATTTTCAGATATTAATGGAATATGATCAGCAAACTCAATTCCCAGAGTACTGGGAAGACTGTGAAGAGCATTTTTTTCTTTATATGTAGACAGATGCAATGGCAAGAATCCTTGATGTCAAGAGAACTGATGATATACTTGCTCAGTGGTACTGTTTTAATTGATTCTGAATATGCAGTTGTTATGGCTGGCAGTATGGTTTTTGATTGGATTTTTACAAGTTTAAATTTGAGGTGCATGACTTGGTAAGAGAGTGCACTGTACTGCAGCAAAGGTTCTGTGCCAGCAAAGAGAGACTGCATGAGGCAGCATGAGGAAGAATTGGCAGAAGTATTCGGAGGGACTGGAAGGCAGCAGGGTCATAGTGAATATGCCAGAAATTTGGCCAGTAGGAAATTGTAACAGATGCTGGTTTGGAAAATGGGTAGATAGAAGGGAATATACATCTTCAAGCAATGACTATAAGCAGACTACTGTATGGTACAGAAATCTGCACAGCAAAAACAGAACAGTGGAGGAAGCTAGAGGTGATGGAGCTCAAGTGCCTGAGATGTGTGGTAGGAAGCACACTCTGGGACAGAAAAAGAAACGAGGACATCAGAGCAGAAGCTAAAGTAGCTCTAATTGTAGAGAATGTCAAAGAGAGCAGATTACGGTTATTTGGGCATATGTGCAGAAAAGCAGAAAGCAATCTTGAGAAGAAAATGTGGGACAGGTAGGAAGAAAGCAAGAGGAAACAAGGGCATTCAGCAAAGAGATGGGTGACAGAATACCTGCAACAGTCAGGCATGACTTTAGAAGGTAGGAGGGAGGTAGTAAATCAGGAGAGATGTTGACAGATGATACAACACCCTAACCTCATGTAGAACTTGGGGAAAAAGGGGGTTGATGATTATGCCAATGATAAGTGGAAGCAGACTGGGGTTAATGAGTGTGAGGAGATTAGGACAGAGTTACTGGACTGCAGCTGCTGGATCATGCATTAGTGTAGATAGTGTTGTAGGCCTGGAAGACTTGTGCAGATATTGAAAGTGGGATCTGTGGAAGAAGAAGCATAGGAATTGATTGAAGAAAGAGACAGTATAACTGGATTTGGAGGAGAATCCAAAAGAAAAAGATAATATTGCATTCTGGTGAGATATGGAAGAAGAGCATAGAGAGGGATAATTATAGACCAACCATGAGTGTTAAGTAGGGAGAGAAGATATAGGTTTGGTAGTGGGAAAAGGTGTTGTTGTAACTTGAAGAGGAACATGAGGGAGTTTAGGGAGAAGAGTACAAAAGAAAAGTGTATGAGAGAGTAAATAAAGGGAAGAGGAGAATGAGATGGAAGCAGAACTAGGCAGAGTTGGGGCAAAGAGGTAGGTCAGAGATGGGATAGATGTGAAGTTGTAAATGTTAAAGATGAAGCAGAAAGAAGAGGTTATGAGTAAAGCGATGAAAATGTGTGAGGCGTTACTAAAACTTCTATGTATAGGACAAAAGGAGGGGATAGAGATAGGAGGAAGACTTTGTGGTTGGGGAAAGTTTTAGGGGAGTTGGATAGAAAAGTAGTAAATAGAGAAGTTGGTCTGACTGAGGTGGTAGGGGTGATGAAATATATGGAATCAGGAAAGGCTGACATCCAGATGGATTTCTCACATAATTTTGTAAGTTGGTAGGGATGGTGGCAGTGGATGAGATGAGTAAAGTGTTTGGGGAATTTTTGAAGCTGATCAGATTGGCCACATGAGGGGAAAAAAACAATAGTAGTATTATTATGGTAAAGAGAGATCCTTAAAACATTACTGACTGTAGTGCCATCTCCCTCTGTAATGCAGACACCAAGGTTTAAAGTAGTCTGTATTCTGGTAGGTATGGGACAGACAGACATTGTGAAGTGCAGACTACTGGATTTTTTGATGGATTTTGTTGAATGGGGGGATGGGAAGAGGTCTTGACGTTGGGATAGCTATGATTGAGATACCAAAGTCCTGGCATAGTTTGCTGAGATTTTCTTTTCAGAGTATTGAGGTAAGTGTTCATTTTAATTTTTTTATGAGGACAAGAGATCATTATATTCCAGTCCTAAAATTAGGATAATGTTCAATAGGAGTTAATCAGAAAATGCTGCTTTTGAGTGAGGTAAGAGGAAAACCTGCCCCCTTTTTTTTTTTTTTTTTATAAATATGGAAGTTTTGCTCCAAAATGTGAGGACTTTTCTAAGGATTTTGAGGTGAGGTGGAGGCAAACATTTATTTTAAAGTTTTTGGCAGTGACAGTATACCATTGTTGCAAGATAAGGAGCAAATTCTTCCAGTAATTTTGAACAATTTGTGAAATATGGAAAATAATTAGTGCTGAAGTTTCACCTACAAAAATTGCTGGTGTTTTCAGTAGGTAGGGGAGATTGGACAGCATGAAACTTGTCTCATTCAATGGAGGGGCAAATGTTTCAGGTTTATGATCTTTCCTACTTTATATACGAAATATGATAAGAACTGGGAGGAGTTGCTCATGTGTCTGAAGGCTTCAGTAGACAGGTGTAATGGAAGGGTATCTGTGTTGAGGGGAGGACACCAATGATAAGAGTGGTGCTGCTAGTATTTTATTGAAGCATTTGCTTATTGCTCCTTAGAATATAAGGATTAATGAGATGCAGTGGATGTGTGTTAGGTTGTGTGGAGAGGTAAGGATGTGGGGGTTGATAAGGAGCAGTTAAGGATGCATAAGTGGGAAGGATAGCTGTGGAATGCTAGATTTTAGAATAGATGCAATGGCAGGGATTAAAAAAATAGAGGCTGATGGAATGGGAGGAGCTAGTTCTAAGTTGGAGAGGCAGTGATGGGTTAAAGGTTATTATGCTAAGGGAGAGAAGACAATAGCTAGAGCAATTATGAAAGAATTAGTAGAATTTCAGATTTTTGAAAGAAGGAAGATATGGAGGAGTTAGGGAGACTGAATGTGGAAATCATTCTTATGGGCTGGTGAGTAGAAGAAGGTATACAGGCTCATAATCAGGTGACTGATTAGAGCACAAGGTGGGGATGGTATTATGTTTGCTGTGTGTTTTGACACCAGAGCTACATGCTGAGGGAACAAGGGTAGATTCCGTAGAGTAGAAAGCATGTTTGAATTTGGTGAAAGGCAAACTAGGAAGTTTTTGTTAAGACCTTGAAATGCAGGAGGGTCAGAGGAAGAATGTGAGCAAAGGGTAAGCTAGGGGTTGGCTGGTTGTTGGCAGTATGAAAAGCAGGTGGTTTATTTTCATGTATGGTGTACTATAAACAACTTAGCTGTTTGTGAAAGCCATGCCAGAGTTGTAGGAAATATGTGACACAAAAGTGATAAATGAATGGTGGTTGTATGTGTTTGAAGTGATGTTAGAAACAGTCAAGTTGGTCAGAGAGAAACGGCAGAGTTACTAATGATAGTAACATGGATTAATAGTGAAGTAGATAAGTATCAGAAGGGATCTGGACCATTGCACTTGTGTACCAGAAGCAAGTCAGTTTGCATTCATGCATTAATTAGAGCTATACTAGCAGAGAACTGGAGGAGGATGTTGGAGATTTGAGGAAAGTATATTAATAAGGAAATGGGGGAAGAATGAATGAGAAGGGAAGGTAAAGGAGAAGGGTGAGATGGATGTGAAATAATATATTATTTCAACAGCTGAACATTGAAAGAACCATCCTCAGACACCTGTTGGTTTCTACTCAAACTGTAAATATTGTGTACATTAAGTCTTTGTTATAATTTTTGCACTGAGTTTGTACTCCTGGGATAAGTCTGAAGATGATCAATTGGGAGTATTGTTGTGCCCTGATTAGCAAGTAAGAAAACAAATAAATAGGAGGTGAAATCCTCAGAGGAGAAAAGAGGAAATGCCTGTCACAGTTTAGAGTAGTTTAGATGGTGTGGCTCAAAGATAGGCATTTAGTGCCTGGAGCACTGCAGCAGCCAACTGGGGAGGTTTGGTAACGTACAGAGGGGTGGGGGTACTGAGTAGTGTCATTATTATTATAACGTGGAAAAACTTTGCTGAATATGCTGCAACTTTAATGGAACGTTGGCATACATGTAACAAATACAAATAAAATGATTTCGTTTTTGGCATTAAACAGCCAATTTGAGGGCCAGCCCTTATATTGTGAGGTATGGAACAAGTCACTCAATCTTTGGTTGTATTTGGCACAGAATTTCTGTTTTATGTACATTTTCACATCCCTGCTTAAACAATCTCCACTCTGTATATGTAAATAATAACTAATCCATGTCTTAGCATTGTTGCCTGACAGCAAGAGGCTCTCCGGTTCTATTCTCGGCTGGAGTGCCTTCTGTGTGCAGACTGCATGTCCTCCCTGCGAGCGATGGAATGTTAAAAAGACATGCAGGTAGATGTGTGAATGCGTGTGTGCCTTCTCTGAAGGTTGGGCACCAGGCTGGCAACTCAACACCATAAAATCCACTACCAATCATAAGCAGACCAGAGATCCGCTGTGGCGACCCCTAACCGGGAAAAGCTGAAACCCATGTCTAAATGTCAAGTCTGTAAATAATGAAACCTTGATATCAAACTCTTCAAAATCTGCATTATATGGGGGAAAAAAAACAAATAATGAAACAAACATATTTGCATGGGTAAATCCCTCCTGCACTTCTCATGAGGGGGCTACTTCCCTACATACTCCTCACTTAATATGTTAGCGTTATGGTTGTACAATTAATGGAGAAAAAGCAAACAGCTGTGCTAAAAACTTGCTCCCACAACCATTTGTAGTATTGTGCTGCACATAATACAGTATATTGCAACTTTATCACACATGTTCAGTCACAGTGGAATTTGAGATTAATACCGTGATAATAGTGTAATTACCAGAAATAATGCCTGCTGGGGTGTGCATTAAGCAGAAATTATTGCGTTTCCAATCTGATGTAAGGCATACGTCTACTAAGCAACTGCCCTAGAAGCTTAGGTGTGTAGTAGCTGGTATTCAGTATACATCTTAGCATATGCTGCTATACATATATTTGTTTTTTTTTAATTATTTTCCGTCTTCTTGTTGAAAAATCACTTTAGATGTGCCTTGAATGTATTTTATGGTTATTTTTATGTGTCCATATGTTTGTATATAATTTCTCTGCATCTCTTTGGCTACAAACTACAATAGGTTCTATCTGGTTGAGAGTTCAAATTGGCAAAGTTATATTTATTTATTTACCATTTGTTGACTGAGGTAGAACACTGATGCAGGTGGACAGTTTTCAAGCTCAAGCCAAAAAAAGAAAGTATAAAATAATAGTAGACAAAGTGGTACTTTACAGTACAGATAAAGAGTGCAAATATATTAAGCATGGAAAAACAATTTAACAGCATTGCAGAAGTCTGTCTAAAATTGTGGAAGTCTATTTATCTAATACAATAGCTAGTATGCAAAACATTATAAAAACAATTTACTTATCTATTTATCCTTTGTTTACCAGGTTTATTGGAATTTGTGTAACAAAGTAGGAATTTATCTAATATCAGGGTATGCAGTTCTCTTTACAGAATTATTGTAGGTTAATTTGGGCTATAGTGACAGGATGATAAAGTGAATGGTGGAGAGCAGGTAGAATAGCATTACAAGTGCAATAGAGGGCAGAGTGTGCTGTAAGTGTGGGGAAGTGGTGGAAAATGGGATAGAGAGATATCTGAAGGAGGGTATAGGATAGGAGGGAGAGAGTGATAGGAGTTGATTTAGCATTATGTAAGTATAGGGAGGGAGGGAAGACAGTGTAAGTGTAATGGAGAGTTAAGTAATGGCTTGTGGAGAAAATTTATAAGCAGCCCTTGCGTATAAAAAGTCATTCGCTGATTTCTAAAACTGGGGAAGGAGTAGTGTCTCTTAGGTTTGCAGGGAGTGATTCCTCTGTCTGAGGTGCCATCACTGAGATGCTTAGGTCTATGGAGTGGATGAGCAGTATATATAGGGAAAGAGAGGATTGTGATCTATGATTGTAGGTTGTGATTCTTTGAGCGAGTCAGTTGGAGAAGAAAAAGAAGTCTTGGTATATATCGATTTATATATATATATATATATATATATATATATATATATATATATATACATATATCGATTATATATATATATATATATATATATATATATATCAAGTCTGTTGATTAGGCAGGTTAGGAGGAGGAGTATGCATCTCACTTATGAGAAGCTATTATGCTTTAATTAAGTCTGAGGAGTGGTGGTCTAATGCGACACATTTACAGATTTGATTTAATTTCGTTTGCAGAGCTGTCTGTTTTTTTATTTTTGGCTTTGGCAATAATAGGGAGGTTATATTCTAGCTGTTGGAAAGCTCTTTTTCATTTGATAGTCTACATTCTGGTGACAGGAAGTGTGATCATTTTTGGCCCAGAAAAAGTAGTGTATTAACTTTAGAATTAGTATTGAGGATGTGAAATTGAAAGATCAGGGATTGTGTCCACCCAGATGCCAAGATATTTAAGGTATGGTGTGGTTTCTTAGTAATCTTTAAAGTTATGCTTTACTGTCCAGTTTTGTGGAACTGTGGATTGTTTTTGTCTTAAGCCAAAGATTATGCTTTTAGTTTTTGGTGTTTGGCTTGAGGTTATTGTGGAATATCCATAGTGAAAGTGCATTTAGGTGTTTTTCAAGTTGATATTTGATGGAGTGGGAGAGGTGGGATCTGTAGACTGCAATATTGTCTGAGTATATAGGAATTGGGGCTGAGATAAGGGAACTGGGTAGGAATTAATGAACAGTGAGAACAGGAAGAAGGGATATCCAATCCCTGGAGTATTCCTTTTGCAAGAGTTGGCACAGAGTGAAGATGAGTTCACTATTTGTACTTTGAAATCTCTATCTTTAAGGAAATTGTGGAACCTAGCATTTGCTTATACCCACTCTAAGGATGGAGTTAAGAACTAATGGTCTATCAGATCAAAAGCATGGGGGTGAGATCTATAAAGACTGCATAGTTAAAGGTGGCCTTTGGTGTGTAAACACCAGTTTTGGTGCTTGTACCTAGCCAAAATCCATGTTGGTATGGAGAGAACATGTTGCATGTTTAAGTTTAGCAATGATAAGTTAATATTTCCTGGAATTGGAAGGATAGAGACTAGCTTAAAGTGTTTTGCATTTTTTGGTTAGGGATTTTTTTTGTAGTGATTTAGCAGTGGCTCTTTTTGAATTTCCCCAAAAGTTTTGAGTTACGAATATAGTGACAGAAATGGGCCCCATTACTGAGTCAGGGTATGACTGGAGTTCATGAGATTAGTATTGCTTCAGTCTTTGATGTTTGACAAGAGTGCTCTTCTCAGCACTCACAATGTAGCCAGAATTGCTTCCTTTTGCAGTTAATATGGAGTTACATGTATTGGTAGCATATTTAAATACACTTGAAAATGTATTTTTATTAGCCCTGTTGCTGCTACTACTACTACTATTGGAATTATCTGGGTGTCTTTATCCTATAGTGCTCTAGAGTTTTGAGTACTTGAAGTATTTTTATGTCAAAGCTTATTAGTTGGTTAAAATAAAATTATATCCATGGATGTTCTTCATATTGATCACTGCTTTGGTTGTGTTATTGGCACCCACTAGAAAACCTTTTCCATTTGCTAATATATGATTTTCTAGTAGCAGGCATTTTTCCTCCATTAGTACCTGCTGTACATCCTCACTAAAAAGGTGAGTAAAAGGAATTAAGACCCTATAGGCTATCATCCTGACAGTCAACTGAACTTGAGTTGTGTCAGGGTTTATCAAACACCTTTGTTTTTGTGTGAGTAGATCCAGTCTGTGAGAAAGCTTATGGTAACTGCCTCAGGCCATTTCCAAAAGAAGGTAGAAACTTTTTGGTGGGCTAGAGAGAAGTTACCAAATTGATCATAGAAAATTTCTTCTGTATTTTCAAAAGTATCCTGGATATCGGTGGAAAGCATAGAAAGGCATACAGAAGCATTGCTGTCCAAGGAAAAGAAAAGGCATTTGTCTTCCAGACCTTCTTGCATGGAGTCCTGGAGCAGCATCTTGTCAGCTAACTGTTGACAGAGGAGGCAAATAGATCTACTTGAAGAACTCCCCACAGATGGATCAAATCTTGGAAGACCCTCGATCTAGTTTGCATTTGTGAGGGTCTGTCACATAATTTTCCTGTGACATAATTTGGAATGGTTGTAGAATGAGATTGTGCTGTAAAGCTATATCCCAAGCTAACATGGCTAATCTGCAAAGGGGAATAAAACCCATCCCCCCTTGCTCGTTGACATACCACACGACTACAGTATTATCTGTAACAACTGAAAGAGGTCCCAGGGACTAACAGTGATTCAGAGTGTTGAGTGCCTTGATCAGGACAAGCATCTCTTTTATTTTTATGTGCTTGTGTCTGCCCTTGGTGTCCTACACACTTTGCACTTTTATCCCTCCTGATTCTGCTCCCCAAGCAAAGTCTGAGTCATTTGTGGTGTCTGAATTCTTTAGAACAGGGAGGGAGAAGGGTGACGTGGATTTAAGGATATTTTCTGACTCCACCAAATGAGTTCCCTTCTGACAAACTCCAGCACTGAGATTTGAAAGGATAAAGGATGTTGGTGCTGGGATCAAAGAAACTTCAGATACTATTGTATCTTTCTCATGTGGAGTTTTGCTAGGGCTATTATGGGAATCATAGATGCCATGAGACCCAAAATCCTGAGGTATTACCTAACAGTGACCAAAGTCTGAGTGGAAAACCTTAGAAATATATCTAGATTTTGTCCTGTGGAAGAAAAGCTCCTTGAATTGAAGTGTCTGTCTGACATCCAAGGAACACAGTCCTGTGTGAAGAAGTCAAAAAAAGACTTGAATGTTCTCTTGTAATCCCAGCTTTTGTAAGAGATTTCTCTCCCAGATGAGAGATTTCTGACACTTTGAAAAAGAGTGCAAAAATAAGCAAGTCATCTAAATATTGAAAAACGTGGATACTCTGTAGTCTGTAATGAGTTATAACTCCTACTGGCATCTGTAATCTTGAATCTCTTCAGGAAAGCAAGAATTCCTCTTTCTTTTACCAGAAACTGTTTTATAAGAAGGATCAATAGCCGAAATAAAACCTGATCCAGACCCAGTAAATTATTCCTGTCCAAGGAAATTTGAGGAGGATTAGATACATATTTAGTTTTCTGTTTCTTTTTGAAAGGAAAAATGGGGCCAACAGTGTTAATGGCAGTAGCAGCTTCACCAGGGGTGGGCACAGCATTCTGACAAAATATGGAAGCCTTTCCTGTTCTCTCTTTAAGGACCAACAAGAGTGTGTCTTTTGCTCACTGAGGGGAAACCAACAGCCACAGAGGATGTGGCTAACCCCAGGTCCATAATGCTGTAGGTGCTATACTATATGTATCCAAGGTACAAGATGAGTGGTCTGAGGTACAGCTAATGGCCACAGCAGAGTCACCCACCTGTGGCTGATGCAAATTGCTAGTCCGATGTGGTGGCAAAAGTTGTTTACTTAACATTTTCTTTTTATGGCTGGAAGAAGGACTGACCGTCGGACTGACTGCTTCTTTCATGGTCATGCTGAAAACTATCTCTTTTTATGGAGAAAGCAAGCACCAAAAGTCTGTAAAATAGCCATATAGAGTTATACAGATACATGAGACCCAGGTAAATGCCTGTCCAAGAGAATTATACAAATGTGTTAGGGATTGGCATAATGGTTAAGGTATAAGGTATTTTCCTACATACATGAGTTACAGGGTTTGATTCTTACCTTGGGAAGCATGGCTAGGCTTATAAAGGCCCACTGGGGTTGTTAGCCTAGTATTCACTTATGAGTATGATACCCTGCCAAGTGCCCGTTCCAAGAGAATTATACAAGTGGGGAGACTGATACCCAGCCAATGGCCTGTCCAAGTGAGAATACACAGCCCATGGGGGGTCTAAAGTACCAGAGAGGCCAGGGTGTCTGAAAGAAGATTGCCTGAGACTTGATCAGAGGCATAGGCAATGAAGGCCTTGTACATTCAATGTAAATGAGACTGAAGAGAACTGTGAGTTAATGGATTTTAGTGAATTATTTAAATTCATTTAGTGTAGACTGAAGATAATTATTTATCTGAAAGCATGTCATACAGTTATCAAGCTTGTATATGGATGTGACAAATTTAATTTGTAAATGCCACCTTTCTGTAATGTGTGATACTTGAAGATTTGTAACACGTGGTCGATTTAGTACAGTGAAAGAAATAGAAGGTGGAAATGCATTCCATTTGAGTAAAGTTCACTAATGTATATGTAAAAAGTTATTTTTTTCCTTTCATAATTGCAAATGTAATCTATTGGTTTACATTGAGTTTTTTGATGTGTTGTGTTTTGATTAATCTAACTGGTTATAAACTTGTGTTTGCATGTGTGTGTGTAGGTATATACTTTTGTGCGTTTGTGTGTATATTTTTTATATATATATTTATATATATATATATATATATATATATATATATATATATATATATATATATATATATATACACACACACACACACACACAAATATATATATATATATATATATATATATATATATATATATGTGTGTGTGTGTGTGTGTGTGTGTTTGGTACTTACGTATTATCGCAACCAGATTTCCGCACTGCCATAATTCGGTATGTGTGTGCGGAAACAGGTTGCTTCAGCTAAGAAGGGGTCGGTAAGGAAGAAAACATTACTCTGTCACTGCGGTTATGAGCCAGGAAGAGGAGGGAGGGGGCGAATTTGTACCTCTTTGCTCCTGTACCTCCACAGTGAAGCTCCGCTTTGCAGTACCTGCATTTCAAAGGAAGATGTCAGCTACTGGAAAAGCGAATCATTAAATACACCCCGCGATGGCAGTAAACTGTAAATTTCTCAAGTTCAGGGATTGCTGCCTTTTTTAGGTTAGGCAAACTGCTGATTTACATAAACTACAGTGAATGCTTTCACTTCTGGTGGTAAAGTGTCGCCGTTTGTGAAGCACTGGACATAGTTTAGAAATAAAGGCTGAAACTCAAAATCCCCTCTTTATTACAGGTACTAAGTGCACTTCCAAATGCGTGTTACTGCTGGACAGTGCTCTTCTTCCTGTACTTTGCGGACAGTAGCAGCTTTTTTATTTTCATCTGAATATATCTTTCTAAATTGCCTCCCCCTCCCAAAAAAAAGGGACCAAAACCATCACTACTGTGTGTGTGTGTTTGCCTTCTCTGAAGGATTCATTCCAGACGTACAAAACAAATCCATTCGTCAGAACGGCAGCAGGCATGACATTTCAAGCATGCATCTGTAATGCACTCTGAAAACAGGAAGAGGGTTTTCTCAAATGTTTTGCCTTCCTGAAAGTAATTCAAAGTTAGTCCATAGCCAAACTGACTCACAGCACCACCTTACAGTGTTTCATGGTCTTGTTTGTGCGGAAGTATGCGAATGTCGCAACCACAAAAATCTGGTTGCGATAATACGTAAGTACAGTGTGTTTTGTTTGTGTCTTTTGGCTTTTCCCAGTTAGGGGTCGCCACAGCGGAACTCTGGTCCGCTAATGATTGGTAGTAGATTTTTATGTACTGGCTTGCCGGGCCTAATGCACAACCTTCAACAAAGGAACTCCCATTCACGCATGTCGCTACACAGAAGACGCTCTAACTGAGAGGTGACAATGCTACCGCAGCACCACCACCGCAGTCATATATATATATATATATATATATATATATATATATATATATATATATATAATGTGTATATATATATATATATATATATATATATATATATATATATATATATATATATATATATATATATATATATATACACACACACACACACACACAAATACATATATATATATATATGTATGTATGCTGGAGGGATAGATTCCCCTCACAAAGACTTCCCTTGCTATGGAACAAGGTCCCGATCTACATAAGGCAGAGCCCCTCACTATCACTCTTCAAGAGGAACCTAGATGAGTGGATGGGTAACAGAAGGTTCACACCAAGGATCATACCAACAGCTCTACTAGATAGGGGCCAAGGGTACTAGCTGCTAGATCAAGGGCCTAGGGAACTAACCAAAGGGGCGGTGAATACCGCACAACGTGGCTGGGCTAATATATACCTTCGGGCAGATAACCCAGTACCTACCTATGAACCCATATATATATATATATATATATATATATATATATATATATATATATATGTATAAACTTTATCTTCCAGCCATCAAGTTTTCAGACACACAGCCTCTGAATATTAACTTTTTTTCCTATGAAAAGGCAGTCATTAGATGTTAACAGTGACAGTATTCAGAGTTCTGTAAGAAGCAAACATGGCAGTGACTGTGATTCAGTGTAGGAAGTTTTGCATATAATGTTAGTCATTCTGTCATCCAGGCAGATTGGTGCCTTGCTATAAAACTCACTGTGGAAGCATGCAGTCAAATCTAAACTGAATCAGTTTACTCCTCCACTTAGCAGCCAAAGAGCAAGAATTCAATTATAGTTTTCAAATATGATTTATAATGATATCTCACATATAAAAATACACACATTTATTAAACAGCAAAAACCTCTCTAGTGACAATGTAATAAAATAAAAATTACAGTCATAGAAACAGCATCAAAGCAGGACACTGTTACAGTGAATAGATTTACTTTCATCCCTTGAAAAAACAGATTATGCAGGCAGTGAGACTATTTTCATGTTTACTTTTTTCTTTCAAATATATTTCAAGAAACATTTTAATATCCCAGGGGACAATGTTGTTTTAACATGCTTCATTTAACTTTTGCTATTGACATAATTAGATATCTGCTTTAGCAGAAAATGGATGCTGTGCAGTCCGCATATTTGTTAAGCATGCAGTTCAGAAACAGAATGGTGGCCTTTTCCAGTAAACAAAACTATACTATGAAATAATTTGTTTGAATACAGGTGCTGTCCCTTAGTTTATGGCATTTTATTTATTTATTTATTCATCCATATCAATTTGAAATGAAATTAAAACTATAATTCACCAACTACATGTCAGCTAAGCTCAGGCAGTGCAGTGATAACTAGTGACAATGAAATGTGTGGAATTACGTAGACAGATTATGTATTTTTAAAGGATGTTACCCATTTAGACTAACATCTTAGATGTCATAACTTGTATAATGCATATCAAAGTCTGAATCAGTAAAATTAAAATCAGCCAAAGGACAACAACATATATTAATGCCAGATTTAAGTTTTACTTTAAGGCTGGGTAACTGATGGGCTTTATCTAACTTTTCTAGAGCACTTTGTGTAAACTAATACTATAACCATAACTTCAGAACTCCATGAAGATTTTGATGATACTTAATTATACAGAAGGTCAGACATACTTCACTGGAATAAATGTTTAGGAATCTGAAGATGGGGGGTGGGCTAAATAACTTGAATCCACCACTTAGGTTGGTTAACCTTTATATCACTATCTGCTGTGAGCTTGAAATGGTGGGTGCTATACATAGTAAAATACTAGCACAATATGGTCAGAATGGAAAGTTCTATCACCATCTGGTCTGCATTCTGCACATGTGCTAATAGTTGCTGCAGTTTTTTTGAGAGAAGAGTCAGGCTTTATTGTGAATTCTGGGTTTAATGACTACCATAGTCATTGAGTCATTTGCATTCCTGTTGATGCAGATGTTGCAGTTGACTGTGAGGTGTCCATGGTTGCAAACCCCCTACATTCTCACAGATTTCTGTTGATGTCAAACTTAGTCACTAGACTTTGAAGTGGTGAACATTCCCTGCCTGTAGCCAAACTCATCCTATTATAGGAGCTTGACACCTTGCAGTAACACAATTAGGAATGTCTGGAAAGCCAAATGGAAGTCATGTTGGTCAGTTTTCAGGTAATATGCTTTCCTAAACATAAACTGCTTGGTTCCAGAGATATAAGGTGAGATGCCTGGAAAAAATATTTTTTTCTCTTTTGTATCATGCACAATGTTTGTGCTGTTTAATACATCAATATTCCAGCCAGTATACCAGTGATGCTCAGAGTTTCCAGGGTGCAAAGATTGTCAAGAACTTCGATAATTTCACAGATACAATTGTTGTAGTGTCTGGGTGGTGGATACGTAGAGCAAAATCAATGTAGATGGTGACTAACTTCCAGAAGGTCTTTAATGAGACTATACACTATAAAGAAAGTGCATCACATGACAAGCAGTTTCCTGCCGCTAGCTCAGTGGCATCTGATGTAATATACCTCAGATATGACATCACTTTTTTGGTTATAAAACATATTTCTAGCATATAAAGGAGGTAGCGTGCAGTCTGGAATGAGGAGGTCCATTTCTGTCAACCACTAAGACTGAAACTGTAGGTTTCTAGTCAGCTTGGCATCTGAAACTTCCTCAGGCTCCAACTGTGTTCTCTTTCTCATAAGTATCTCATTACAGCAGGGTGATCCCTGTAGGTGCTTCTGCAACTAAATCCTGCTGATGGCTCAAGGCATCAAATATTTCTTGTTCATATTTGCACTGATAATTGTAAAACCATGCTACATACAAAGTATTAAAATACTTCATCTTAAAGCTTACACAACGGCAAACATAACTGATGTTTGACCTCTGTCTAGCGCAAGTAAAGAGACATTAATTGCTGTTCATATATTGTCATAAATGTCATATTTTTCTAAATATCATGACAACCAAACAGCACAGAGAGAATTGCTTAGCCTCATATGAAAGCTCTCAGTTGGCTGAACAAAATGATGTTAACAGTATGTGTACAACTTGAGTGGTTGCCGAGATAAGTTGTTCACAAAATATTACAGATTTAATAGTTACTGTGTTTACTGTAACTTATCAGTTTAAGACTTAGATTCTAAATAATACTATGAACATAGTTTGTACAGAAGAGTTTATTTCCCGTTGTACTTCTTTATTAATCCCTATGGATCCTGAGATTTGAACATTTGTTTGAAATGTGAGTACATAATATGATTCTATCCAAAAGCTTAGGCTCCGCCCATTGAAAGTTACAGTGCAAAATTCCAGAGCGCCATTGGAGCAGACTTCTCAAATGTCCCTGATTTTGACTCAAATTTTAGCTTTGCCCCTCTTAATTCCTCCTAAAACTGGTGATTTTTCTAGAAAAGTTGGTGAGTTACATTTAATTTATAATGACAATAATTAGTTATAGACTTCTTTTGCTTCAGAAAATGTATTTTAATTCACATTCTCTTACTCTGTCGATACGTCAAGTTAATAGTATTAGTATTTTGAAAGTGCCCCTTGTTGTCCCAGATTATTTCTAGATTTGTCCCAGATTGTTTGAGAGCTATGATTGGAGAGAATGAGATGCTGTAGTTTCCTCTCCATATCTCTTTTGATATTCCACAGCCTTGCATCAGGCAGAGGAAAAAGCTACAGAGTGCATTCTGCTTTATTCTAAAAAACAAAAATTCCATTTTCAATTCTTTGTGGAGATATTTGTATGTTTGACATTCTTTGCTGGTCTTTTATGATTTTATTAGGTCAGATCAAACGTGTTTTTGGCCTTTTCTAGACTTTTGGATTTCTCCTTTCCATGGGCATTAGAGCTTTCATCATGCCTTAGCAGTTTATTGGCATGTTCTGCATATTTCTTTTGTAATGCTATTAGCTGTTTTAAAAAGAGAAGAAAAGCATTTACTTTCAGATGTATTCAGTTCACTTACTGCTTCTTTTTAGCAGTGTTTTGCTTTTGTTGTAATGATTTGTTAACTGGAACAGTTGTTCATCAGGTTGCATTACTGTTAATAGTGCAGGTGTTTTGTTCTTGATAAAATTTTAGGCATTTGTTGATACCATTTTTATACTGTCTAGCTATGGATTCTGTTTCAAAATGCAATGCTCTAAATGTGAGCCCAAAATTCCTTACCCCCAGGACAGGCAACTTCTTATGTCTAATGTATCTTAGAGCAGAAAATCTAACTAAAATGTGGTATTGATGGGGCATTTGATTCCAGGACTTTAAGACACAGGAAAAATAAGTTGATTCTAAAAGTCATTTCCTTAGTGAAGGATCTACTCCATATGGCCTTTTATTTTTTTTCTTATACTGTTCTTCAAGGAATGACTAACTGTTTTACTGCCAAGATCTGATACGTGTTCTAGAGACTCTCAATGAATCAGGAATACAGATAGAGATTTAGATAAAAAGACATAAGCTTAGAGAATATGTCTGTATCTAACAAGATTCCTCTCCATCACTAACCAAAGGAGGAAAGAAAACAGGACTGGAGAGCCCACTTCTTATTCTCTGGCTTCTCCAACAGGTATTTCAAAGCTTCCTATCAGTGATTGATCCTGCTTCAACTAGATTTATGAATCAGGAAAGTGTGTCATCATTATCCAAGGCTGAATTTATGAGTTGTGTTCCCTCCAGGTTATCATCTGTCAAGACTTTCTGAGTTTTCCATAGTTATTCTTTCTCAGAGGATTTTGACCAAGAGAAGATGTTGAGAGCATTTCTTCAGTAGCAGCAGGAAGTGGGTCACTGTCCTTTCCCATCTGGTCCCAGGTTGCAGAAGGGGAAGTTCTTCTTTGCCTCATTGTCAGCTGTTCCTTCCAGGCTTTGCCCATTGGTCACTCTTAGTGTCACTATCAAAGAGAGTGTTCAGAACTTTCCAGGTGTAAATGTAGACATCAACAGAAGCATTGATGATGGGTGTGGTTTTGGCTTTAGGATTGCAGCCACTCGATTTTATACCTTTCCACATGAGCATTGCTATTGGTACTTGACTGTTGGACCCAGGTATCATTATGGCCCAGGAAGAGAGCTGTTTGCACAGCTATTTATGCCACTTTTCAGTGGTGCTGTTGCAGGTATTAGATGCTTCAGTCCTCACGCCTTCAGGCCAAAGTCCTCTGTGCCAGGTTTGGACTGACTGGGTCATTTATTTAAACTGTATTTGCTTTAATATTGCTACACACTCAAGTGTGCTAGCTTGCACTGCGTTTGAATTGTTTTTACTGCTGTTTTAGTTGCTTTTCTGTAAAAAAAAACAAACAAGAAAGTTATAAGCTTGTTTCCATCCTTTCTTGTAACTTGTCTAGTCCTGATACAGATTTGCTGTACCTAGGACTGTTTGTAAGTTTCTGAGCCCCCCAAGCCTTTCTGTGTTGAAGGGAAGCCTTCTAGCTTATCAGTGGAGTGGTAAGCATTAGGTAGCCAATCTACCACAAGAGGAGTGGTTTCTGTCCAAGAAATAGTAGTTTATTGGCAGTTTGGGCAGTTTTTCCATCCCTTTCAACTTTCTGGTTTAATTATTGTAGTGCACCTAAGTGCCAGCAGCACTAGTCGTTCTTCACAGAAATAGCTCCAGTACTTAGTAGTTACGACCACCCCTCCTGGCATGATTAAAGGGCAGTTTCCTGTGCTTCCTCCTATTAACCTGGTGCACTTAGGCATTCTGAGGCAGTGTAGCAACTGCCACATGTACACAGACAACCCTCTCCTCTTATGTCCCAACACTCAGACTTGTGAGAGATGCACTTATATCACCGATTTGGAAGCTATGCACTATCCAGCTAAGACCAGACTAGCTGGTCAAGAGGAGAAGGTCAACTCCTGCATCACACCACATGGAACACATAGTCCTCCAGAACACCCACCATCCCAGCTCTCACATAAAAACACAAACCGCACACCCACCTCCATGGAGGCTCTCAAAAGAATTTTACCCAAACAGCAGAGACCTCCAAGACAGAAACTCACTCAACCAACACAACACAGCACAAACCACGGGACACATAGCTCACCTCCACAGTGTGCCCCTCACCCTAAGCTCCTAAGGCTAAACAACTTGCCCAATACACTAATCATAGGTGACTCAATAGTGAGGCACACAGTTGACCCACTCGCTAGGTTGAATAAGAAGGTAACAGTCAACTGTCGGGTGTCAGAATCTGACACATAACACACACACTCAGGTCACTCCACAAGTACTAGTATGATTCTGTCATTGCCATGTGGGTGTGAATGACCTGAGATGCACCTCCCTGGACTACATGAAAAGAGACATGGTGGAGCTCTTGAATTATGTGGCCCAGGCAGGTATGACCCTAGCCCTGAGTAGTATCCTACCATCACCCAGAATGATACCGCAGTACAAACAAAAAAATTTCTGGTGTTATTATAAGGGGATCCAGTATCTGTCTGCTTGGGATGACATGACTGACAGACCTCGATGCTTTGCCAGAGATGGCCTGCATCTGTCACCCCTGGATTTACAGGTACTGGTTAAGGCTTTTGCCACCCCTATAGTGCCTTTTTAGGAAGTGTTCCAAAGACCAAATTACCACAGTAACAGCTATAAATAATTGCAATCTGAGAGTCATGCTGCTCATCGCTAGAAGTCTAAATCTGAAGATCACTTGGCTGAAGCACTCCTCAAAATGGAGAACATCGACATCTGTGTGTAACAGAGACCTGGTTTAAAGCGGCACAAAGCATCCCTACTCTACAAAGCTGTAACTTATTCCACACCTTTTGACCCTGAAAAATGGACCAAAGCTCCAAAGGCGGTGGTGTGTCCATATTCATAAAGAATATGCACATCTCCAGACTAGTAACCCAGCATAATGCATCTGAGATACTTCAGGTACAACTAACATTGGGTAAGATGGCGATCCAGGTCATAGCCTGCTATAGGTCCCCAACCATGTCCCTAGACTCTCACGTCACGTTCCTAAGCACCCTGGAATCTATCAAGGTCCAACCCAACACTGTCATACTGGGAGACTTCAACTACCCCTCCATCAACTGGGAAAACTACTCAAGCACCAATGCACTGGCCCAACACTTCCTGGAATTCATCAATTCCAGTGGCCTGGATCAGTTCATTCTGACCCCAACTAGAGGAAGCAACATCTTTGACCTGGTTCTTACTTACATGGGCGACCACTGTGCTACACCAATGGTCAATCCCTCCCTGGTCAGATCCGGCCATAAACTATATCACTATGGAAATCCACATCTCACCCACACCCCCTCAAAAGTAACTAACCACCTTGAAAAACTTCTCCAAAGCTGACTTTGGGCTCCTATAAACAGAGGTGGCTAACTTCATGGCACCCATGCCAATGGAAAATAGCTGCATGAATGCCAAATCATACACCAATGCACTGTACGAACATGTACATAAATGCATGAAACTAGCCATACCCAACAGAACCAAGATGCTGTCCTCCAAAAAAAGGAAGCCAGTCTGGTGGTCTCCTGCCATTAATAAACTCTATAACAGAAGGAAGAAAATGTTGCAGAAAAAGGTGAAGTCCCAAGACAAAAAAGCTCCCTTATTAGCTTCAACAAAAAGTTGAGATCCCTCATCAAATCCTCCAAAGCCAGCTATGAAGGCAGAATTGCGGCAGACCCTAAAAACAATCACAAAGCCTTCTATAGTTATATCAAGAAACTCCACGGCAATACCCAGGTTTGGTCTGAGTTACTACATAATGGTACCTCCTATACTGAGCCAACAGATATTGCCAACATGTAAAAAGAAAACTCTGATGGTGTCCAAGTAAAATCACCAACAGCTTTAATGGTACAAACAATGAAAACACAATAAATACATCTGAAACGACTGAACTGACTAAGCGCTTTCACCCAATAAGGGCTTCTTCAGAGTCAGTTAACGGAACAATAACAAGCCTTTATAAATGAAATTCAAATCACGTTATAACCAATGAGCATTTCAAAGCAATAAATTTGTTGTCATTCTCTAAAAATTAACCCCTGCTAGTACAACACAGTTTCACATATCAAAAAGATTTTTCTAACATCAAACAAAAAACCATGAAAAATGTTATCTCTGAACATTCTTCCAACAAGAACCCCTTGCTATTCTTTATTGTTAAATTACAGAACTTTCAAATACTTAAAGCTTTGTGTTTTAGTATACATGCCAAGGATAAAGTGTCATTGATCCCAGGCGATGTGCTGGCATCCAGTCTAATTTGCCATAAACATTCTCTAACTTCAAGCATATTTTTGTAATCTCCACCAAAGTCTCTAGTATAAAGTCTGTCAATAATAAAAAATATAAATTTCTTGTAGTTGGTACAGGCTTTACTGTGACTAAATAAAGAATTGGTTGACTTTTTTATTTTTAATGTCCCTGATGTTTTCCAGTATCCTTTGTCTTAATTTTCTTGTGGTCATACCAACGTAAAACGCTGGGCACGATAAACAAGTTGCCACATATATGACTATATTGGCGTTACAGTTACAGTAACCGGAACTCATCAGGGACCTTTTGTAGTTACCAATTTGAACATAGGGACCATCATTAATATATTTACAAGCTTTACAGTTTCCACATTTAGCCATCCTTGCAGGTTTGTGACTTGTGGGTTTAGGTATTTTTTCCAGAAGTTCTTTAATGTTTAAACCCCTGCTGTTTATAAATTTGGGACCATCTCCCAAGGTGTTTATCATGTCTGTAGAAAATATATTATGCCATCCTATTTGAATAATTTCCTTTACCTTACCGGACATGGTGTTGTGTTGTAACACCATGCCTGTCTGGATATCATTGGGTTCATGCAGATGTCTAGAATCCTTTCCTAAATCTCGTGCCTTATCTGGTAATATAGGTTTAAAATCAGTTCCCCTTCTTTGGATAATGTCATGTTTAGTTAAAACCAATAAGTCCATGGGGTAACCTCTTTCCTTAAATAACCCAATGAGTATGTCCACTTCTTCTAAAAATGTCCTTTCCTCAATTACTATACGAGATGACCTGATCAACTGGCCTTTTACTACATTTTTCTTGACATAATATGGATGACAACTCTCAAAATGTAAAAAGGTGTTACTATATGTCTTTTTCCTAAATAGACTAGTTAGCATCCTCCCTTCTCTAATGTATAGATGCAAGTCCAAAAAGTCAATCGAACTGTTGTCACCCTTGCTGGTACACTTCAAAAAAGTTGTAGTGTGATTTAAATAGGCTATAAAGTTATCCAGCTCGTCACGGGAGCCCTTCCATAAAAACAATATGTCATCCAAAAATCTTAAATAAATAATCATTTTGGATGCATAATTGGATGTCAAAACATATTGTTCTTCCCAGTCAGCTAATACCAGGTTAGCATAAATGGGTACACATCTGGCACCCATTGCTACTCCCATACATTGTTTGTAAAATTCTCCCTCAAAGTGAATATAGTTGTTTTCCAGAACAATTTGCATTAAGTCAACCAATAGACTTCTTTTTACCTGATGAATATGACTGTGTTTAGCCAAACTCCTTGAAAAACAGTCCAAACCTATATTGTGGGGTATTACAGAGAATAAATTTGTTATATCAACTGTAACAAACCAAAAGTCCCCCAGAGTTGTGTTAGACAAGGTCCTAAGGCAATCAAGGCAATGCCAGGAGTCATTTAATATATGTGGTATACAATCAAGAGTGTTGTTGTAAATAGTGTCAATATATGCTGCTAAGGGTTCCGTTTTTGATCCTCTTGCTGCCACAATAGGTCTAAAAGGGGGGTTGGTAATGTCTTTATGTATCTTGGGAATTCCAAACAGACTGGGCATAACTGTATGTTCTACTGACAAGTGATTATATTCATCTTGGTTAATTATTCCCTCACAAAGGAAATCATAGATTTGCCAGTCAATTTTTGTGTATGCCCTCTGTACGTCAAATTTGGAAACCTATTCATAAGTACCAGAATCATGCAGTATATTCTGCATGTTCCACGAATAATCTATATTTGACATTATGACTACCCCTCCCCCCTTGTCAGGTTTCATGACCCTATAGTGTCGGTTAGTTGAAAGTTATTTTATTGCCAACATACTGGCCAACAGATTCAGTGCCAACTTTACCACCCCCTCCCAAAGGGACAATCACAATACCAGAAGAATGCCAGGCACCCAGCATTACTGCAGCACAGGTTAAAGCTGCATTGTTCAAGGCCAAGAATACAGCTTCCATGGGAACCGATAATATCCCTGGCTGTGCTCTACATGAACTATGAAGTGAACTGGCAGCACATCTGTGTGCCCTGTTCAGTCACAGCCTCACCTCAGGCTTTGTCCCTACCAAATGGTGCACTGCTAGTCATCCGTCTCCATAAAGGGGGTGCGACTACAGACCCTGGGAATAAACACCTCATTAGCCCAACGAGTCTGATATGTAAAGCTATGGAGCACATCATCATGGACCTGATTAACAGAGATGTAGGAAATCTTCAAGCTCTAGATCCCATGCAATTTGGCTTTGTGAAAGGGAGATCATGCCTGCTCAACCTGGTTGACTTTTTTGAGTCGGTCACCAGGGCTGTGTATGAAGGTAAGGCAGTGCATACAGCCTACCTCAATCTCGCCAAGGCCTTTGATACCATTCATCACTCGGGAATTATTGATAAACTCACCAAACTGGGCAGCAACCCCTATATCCCTAGGTGGGTTGCAAATTGGCTCACAGATAGAACCCACAGTGTGAAAGTAGCTGACTCCAAGTCAGAATGCCAACCATTCACGAGTAGAGTCCCACAGTGATCAGTCCTGGGTCCTCTCCTGTTTGGCATCTACTTCTCAGAAGTCTAGGCCAACACAAAGGGATTCTGATTAAGTTCACAGATGACTGCAAGCTGAGGGCCATTATTAACTCCCCAAGTGATGCAGTCATCCTACAGAAAGGCCTCACTGAGACAAATGACTGGTGTCGAAACCATGGCCTTAAGCTTAATGCCAAAAACTGTGTCGTCATCCTCTTCAGTAAAAACTCAGTTCCCACTAATTACCACATCAGTGGGAGCCCACTGAACACTGAATGTGTTATAAGAGATCTCTGGATGCAGGTTGACAGCAACCTCTTGTTCGACCACCACATTACCACTGTGGTCAGAAAGTCCTTCTATGTGGCACATCTCATTACCAAGGGATTTACATCCAGGAAGAAGGAGGTCGTCGCCTCTCTCTACTCTTCCCTCATTAGATCTATCATTGAGTATAATGCCCCATTTGGCATGTACCTCACTAGATACCTGCAACAGCTGGAGAGGCCACAGAAGTACCTCACAAAGATGATCCTAGGCATTAAACGCATGTCCTACATGAACAGATTCAAAAGACTCCAGCTATTCTCTGTCTCATATCGCCTACTTAGAGGTGATCTCTGCTTGTCTGACCCAACTCTGTTAGAAATGCTACATCTAAAGAAATCCCAGTCCCTCCACACCACACGCTCCAGAGGCCTCAACCTCATTACCACAATCAACAGAACATGCTGGAGGGACAGGCTCCTCACCCAGAGACTGCCCATGCTTTGGAATAGACTTCCCATACATGTCAAGCAGAGCACCTCGCTGTCCATCTACAAGAGAAATCTTGATGAGTGGATGGGTAGTAGAAAGTTCACCATGGGATCAGTCCAGTGACTCTACTTGATAGAGGCACTGGGAACTAACGTCGGGCAGCACGATGCCAGGGCACTTCTATGGGCGAAGCTTGTAAAGGCTGCAAGGCCATTAGCCTAGTACATACCTATGATCCTATCAGACATTTGGTGCTGACTTCAGTGCTGGTATTGATGTCAGGATTCTCCTTCAGTGCCTCATCCGAGTGTTGCTTCAACATGCATTTTCTCACTGATGTTGCAGACTGTACTGCATGCACCTCCCTTGGCAACTGTAACTATGCCAGCCTCAACCTAAGGCTTTCTTTTACCTGCTCTTTCAGTCAGCCTTGCTGTACAGAAAGCATATATGAAGCTTATTTTCTACTAGAGTGTAATAAATGTATATATGTATTTTGTGACAGAATGCCTATATTTAACCTGAGTTTGCCAACTGGATTATAACCGTGTTCAAACTTGCATTAACGTATAGGTTTATTTATTTTTATATGTTTGTAGATATAGGCAAGGCAGACATTTTTCATACAAACTTACAGATTCAGGCAAACTGTATTTGCAAGTAGGTCAGCCTATAAACTCTGAGCTAACTGAAACACTGGGTATTTAACTGCATGTTAGCTCTGTGTGCAAGAAAGCAATGTTTTGAAATAAAATGTGATTTTGAAACATGGAACTCATTATTCCAGTTTGTGTGTCTTAAAGAGAACTTAATCATTTCACAGTTACATGTGAAGGAACACGGGAAGATGTGAGACCTAGCTACAACACAGAGTCTCATAAGTTTCACAAAAGCTACAAGATGAAATATTTTAAATTGGTTTAAATTGACATTATTCCTGTAGGTTATAATTTCCTTTGCATGATGTCATGTTATTCTCAAAACCTATCAGTGAAGAGTAAGCAATTCATGTCAAGGCTTCATTTAATAATGGTGAACATCAGAAGAACCCCTTTGCAGCTGTCTACTCCAGCCATGAAAAGGGTTGATTTTGTATGTCTCTATTTTGTGACTACTGAGATTTTATTGGTAATCATTTGAAATGGTACATTAAACTAAGTCCAAGATAGCTGATCATTGGATCATTTTTTCCTCTGTGGTATGGTGATTTCTGAGTTGGTTTATATAAGTTTCGGGAATGTGGAAGGGTTTGCCTTCGCGTTGGAGATGCTTGAGGCTTGTCCTCCCACACACACATACAGTTAACCAACTTTAAAAGAGAAAAGCACTGTTTGACATTATTTTCAATTTTCTAGGGCTCAGTATTACAAGTCTTGACATTTCCATAGGGTGCTATTTTAGAATAGAACTGTGATAGCTTCTAAAATACATTTTGGGGTCTTAGAGTTTTATTTATTTACAGTACATGGAAGTTATTATTATCACTGTTTTTATAGTTTTATACAGTCTGTATGCTACAGTTCTGATTTTCAGAAGAATCCTTTAAACATAATGCATTATAGAATGAGTGGAGGTAATTGGTATCCTGGAAAAGTTTAGATTGTTGAGTGGTCCTAATGCATGTGGCCTTAGTCTTATGAGCTGCCTTGGGCAGACCAATTAGATTTAGAGTTTCAACCATGATCTAAAATGAGAGATTAAAAAGTAAGAAGTTTGGTTCACAAATAAGTAAAATAGTGTGATGCTTTTTTGGCATAAATGAAGAATCTGATATAATACTTATTATCATATGTAAAAAAAAAAAGCTTTCCTGGTGAAGTCTGTTCAATAAAGAGGAGAAAACACTTAAATGTTTGAAGACCTTTTTGTAGTGCATTTCTTTAATTTTGTGGTTTTTGAATGCACTAGTCATGTCTCTTTCTTTGGTTCTTTGATTTTCTTTCTATTTTCTTTGGTTGTTTGAACATTTAAAAGGCTTTCTTGACTCCTTCACACAGGATTGTGTTCCTGGGATGTCAACTACTCAGCTCAGTTCAAAGAGCTTTTTTCCACAGAGTAAAAATAGATCTAGGTTTTCCACAAAGGCGTTGGTAACTTTGGGGGAATACCTCAGGATTTTGGGTCTCATGGCATCTATGAATCTCATGAAACCTTTGGCAAGACTCCACGTGAGAAAGATACTGTGTTATCTGAAATCTTTTTGGTCCCACCATCAGCACCCTTCTCTCAAATCCCAGTTCAGGTGTTTGTCAGAAGAGAAATCTGTTGGTGGAGAAAACAGATATCCTTGAATCCATGTCTGCCCTCCACTTTCCCTGCTCCAAAGCAGTCAGTCACCACAGACACATTGGATTTTGCTTGGGAGCAGTTTCAGGAGGGATAAAAGTTTGGGGGGTTTGGGATGTGAAGGACTGACATAAGCACATAAATATCAAGGAGATGCTTGCCTTTTTCAAGGCACTCAACTCTCTGAACCAACTTTGGTCCCCAAGACCTCTTCAAATGGTTACTGACAATATCACAGTCATGTGATACATCAACACGCAAGGGAGAAACAGGCTGTACTCCCTTTGCAAGCTAGCCATGTTAGCTTGTGATATAGCTTCACTGCACAGTCTCACTCTACAGGCATCCTACATTCCATCAGAGCAAAACTGTGTGGCAGACAAGCTGAGCAGGACCAGGGTAGACCCTCATGAATGTAAACTAGATCAGAGGGTCTCTCAAGATTTGATACATCTCTTGGGAGTTCTTTAAGTAGACCTCTTTGCCTTCTCTCTGAACAATCAACCAGTAAGATTGTGTTGCAGGATTCCATGCAAGAAGGCCTCAAAGATAGATGCATTTTCTTTTCCTTGGACTGGAATGTTCCTGTATGCTTTTTCACCTTTTCCACTAGCATCCATGGTACTTCTGAAGATTCAGACGGAATCGCCAAGATCATTGTGTTGATACCCTTCTGGCCCAGGCAACCATGATTCTCCCTTCTTTTGGAAATGACCGGGGCAATTACCACAAGATTCCTCACAGACTGGATCTACTCACTCAAGAACAGTAAAGGGGTGTTTGATATACCTCAACACCAATCAACATTTAGTGACTGCTTGACTTAATTCTTTTGAGGGACCGGTTTACTGAGGATGTACAGCAAATACTTATGATGGCTACTAGAAAATAATATATCAGCAAATGGAAAAGGTTTTCTAATTGGTGCCAAGAAGATAACCAACACCCATTCATGGTTAGTTGTTCTCTGGTTCTACAATATTTGTGTGCGTTATCAAGGTTAATGTTTATGGCCATTTCAGCATGTCTGCCCATGGATTGTCCTCTTTCAATACAGTCTCAAGTCAAAATGATTTTGAAAGGGTTTTGCATAAGAGTCCTCCAAGAAAACCACTGAACTCTCCTTTGGGATCTTAATTTTCTGTTAGTGAAGCTAACATTTGCTCCATTTGAACCAGGTAATCTGGCTGAATTGAGATTCTTAACACCAAAAACAGTTTAACTGATTGCTCTGACTGCTACAAGAGGTTTGTCTAAGTTACAAGCTTTTTTGGTGAGTCAACCCTATCTAATTTTCCATAGGGACAGGCTTTGTTTGAGAACTTCCCCTTCTTTTATGCCTAAATCGAGTTTATTTTATGTGAAACTATCCATCTCCCCATTTTCTTTCCTGAACGTAAAGATGATGGAGAAAAGATACTCCATATCTTAGATGTCCACAAACAATTCAGGTACTATCTTGACAGAACTAAATCTTTCAGATCTTTGGATCAATTGTTCATGTCAAAACAGACAATTTTTAAATGGTTGTCTAAGTCTATTACCTTTTGTTATACTCACCATAACAAAACTATTCCATATAGGATCAACACCTACTCTACCTGGGCCTTGGCTTTATCTATGACTTTTTGGAAAGGGTTAGATTGTAGAACTAGAAGCTACTATTTGGCCCTCTCTACAAACTTTTACAAAGCACTTTAAGATTGATTCCTTCTCTAAGTCCAGATCAAGCTTTGCTAGGATCATTCTGCAGAGGTTCTTGGGCTCTTCTCCTTCCACCTCCCAAATGTAGTTAGCTAAAGCACTCTACCCATATAGCTAAGGACCATTCTGCAGAGGTTCTTGGGCTCTTCTCCTTCCACCTCCCAAATGTAGTTAGCTAAAGCACTCTACCCATATAGCTAAGGCTACTGCAGCAGTGAATAATGTGATGAGCAAAGTACAGTTGTGTAAGTGAAACTTACCATAACAGCAGATGTTCAAATGATCATTGCTGCAGTAGCATTCCCTCCCTCCACCCCACCCCCTTGCTGTTTGGTGTGTGTTTTTTATGTTAGAGTTTAGACACTTATTTTTTGTTTTTTTGTTTTTCCTAGCATTGTCCATTCAGGGCTCAGCCTCCCTCTGTCTGCTGGCAGGAAAGTTCTATATGGCTTTGTATCCAAACTTTTCATTTAGTCAGCTCAGCTTGAGATATCTGACAGTTTGGGTGCGTGGAAAGTGCCCTGAAGCTTTGGAAGCTGGCCAGCTGTTATATCTGTGGAAGGATATAAAACCATATAGTTAAGGCTACATCAGTTTTATTTACACAACTGTACATGTTAGGTAGTCCAATCTCACCTTCATTTTTACATATGGGTTCGGAGCCGATCCTTGGCAATGACTCGGCTGATTTACAAGCTCGAAGACTTCTGGTTGGCTCGTGGCTAAGCAGGTATCCCATGGTGCACCAGTGCAATCCCCAGATCTCGTTTGCTGCATCAACCAGTTTGGATGTGCTTCTCTTGGCTCTGGCTAAGTCCTTTTCAATTGTTTACATTCTTAGTGGATATTGCATATTTAGTGTTATATTAGTGTTGTTATCTTATAGGCCTTTGCCTAAGTTGTCCTTGTGGACTTTTTTCACTGTAGTAGTTTTAGTATCCTGTGTGCCAGTTAGTTAGGCGCCATTGCGCTTTTTTGCCTAGGTAGAGCATTTGTTTTGGTGTTTTTTATCCGGTCTTAATCAACAGGGCCTCCTGTTGATTTATTTGTACTGCTCAGACCTTTGTTGGTTGCTGTTGACTGTTAACTTGTTGTCTTTGGTCGGGATCCGCTAAGGTGGTATTTATAGGATTGCTGTTACAACATTTTTCCTGTGTGATTACACCTGTGTGTGTCTGTGTTAAATACTTGATCTGTTTAGGTTACAAGACCTAGTTTTCTGTTTCACAGGGCTAGGCCCATTTAACTTGGAGGACCTAGTCCTCGTGTAACTCTTGTATTTGTATTTTTGGACATCTCATATTTTTTCCTGTGTGACTGAATCTCTGTGCGTGTCTGTGTTAAATACTTGGTCTGTTTAAGTTAGAAGACCGAGTTTTTCTTACACCGGGCAAGGCCCGTTTACCTTAGAGGACCTAGTCCTTGTGTAACTATTCTGCAGGGCTAGGCCTGTTTTAGTTAGAGGACCTAGTCCTCATTTATTCTCTCTCTTCCTATCTCTCCTCTGGTTTTGCGTATGTGTCTGCAATGTCTAAGGATAGCAAGGAGTGTAAACCCTCTGGGTTCAAAAAATGCATGAAATGCTCCCAGAAAATGTCATTAATGGATGGCCACAGTAGCTGTGACTACTGCTTGGGAGCCATCCATTTGCAGGAATCATGCTTGTTCTGTCATGCTTTCTCTCCTAGAGTGCTGCAGGAGAGAAGAACAAGCTGATACTCAAGGGTCTTCTGAAACCAACCTTTGAGGAAGCTTTATCTAGTTCATCAGCTTCTTCCAAGTCTACAAAATCTAGATCTGAATCCAAACCGAAAGTTTCTAAAAGGCATTCTCTGGCACCGGCTGGTGTCTCGGAGCTGCCTTCCAAATTACCAAAATCTGCCTCCTCGACTCCTCAGTCTTCGGAGCCAAAGGAGAGCACCATGGTATCAGAGTCGTTCACAGGTGCTTTGGAGCCGACTGCTGAACCCTTGGAAATAGCAGTTGACGCTACTGCTCGGAGCCAGTCTGTAGAATCCCTACCAGTCTCCTTACTAATAAAGCCTCCAGTGCCTCCTAGGTCGAGATCCCCTACTTTATCTTCCAGATCTTCCAGCAGCCTTTCGGAAGAAGATGTGGAGAGGGTTTTACTGAGACTCCTGAAGTCGTCTGCTCTGCCTAAATTTTTGTTGGCTCCGATCCAGTTTTGCCCTCGTCTGTGATTCCTCCTCTGAGCCATGTTGGCCTTTCAGAGATGGAGTGCTTGTTACCAGCGGAAGAACCCTCGGTTCAGGCTCCCCTTGCTGCTGCATTGGAGCCAAGTTTGGCTCCAACATGCTCAGCTCCATCCATCGTGTCCAGGGACCGAAGCTCTTCTGTCAGCGCCGATGGGGAAGGTTTGAATCAATCTTCTTCAGTTCTGAGCCTTCCTCTCATTGCTTCCACCAAGGTGAGCTCGGACTGCATCTGTCTCGGAGCCTATGGCTCTGGCTCCGGCACCAACCTTTGTCTCTTTGGAGAGGGGGAGGTCTTTGGAGCTGGAGAGGCTGGCTTTTGAGGTGATGAGGAGCATGCTGTCTCAATCTACAGCCCCTGCCAGTGGTACATGCACTCTTCCCCCCAGGGCACCCACTTCAGTCTCAGTACCTACTCTCTCCAGAGACAGCAGAGACCCACAGCCTCAGGAGCCACCGGCTGGTGGTCTTCACTCTTCCAAGGAACCCCCCAGGAAGAGGGTATGCAAGAGGAAGCATATTGACTCCCAAGATGAGTCTCTGACATCGGACACTGACCTCTAGGAGTCAGAAGGGTCCCCCAAGTTGTCCTCTGATGATGTCTCCTTTGTGGACATCCTGGAGATCCTTAAACAGAGGTGTGACTGGCCCACCGTCAACCCTTCTGATGAGGAGTCGGTGTACCTGAAGGCTTTCGGGTCTCAATCCTCTGCCTCTTGGGTGTCTCCACCTTTTGATGAACTAATGGATCTGGTTAGTCGGAAGGTGTGGGATACTCCCGATGCTGTGGAGCCAGTCCCCAGGAGACCAAATAAGTTTCTGTCTGCCCCTCCTGGAAAAGAGTTCTTGTCTAAGGGTGTTCCCATAGATGCCATGGTGGTGGTGGCAGCCACAAAGAAGGAGTTGGTGGAGACATTTTCCTCTGTTCATCCGCCAAGCAAGGAGTCTCGACAGATGGACAGATTTGGGAAGAGGGTATTTATACTTCGATCTCTGAACTATCTTACTCACTTCATGAGGTTGCAGAGGGATCTCCTGAAGGAGTTAAATCCTCCATGCGGCTTATCTCCCATGCGGCTGATGGAGCGAGCAGAGCAGCGGGTTCAGGAGTTGCCCTTAGGTGCCACTCCTGCATTCGCCTGTGTAATTTTGCCGTTCAAGTCCACCTTCACCAACGCCTCGTTTGATGGTTCTTCTTTATTTGGTCCCAAGGTGAAAGAAACACTCACTCAGTGTGAGTAGGAAGGAAAGACTCTCTCTGCCATGGGAGTCTGTTTTACCGTTCCCTCTCGACCATACCCCAAAGGTCAAAGGGGAGGTAAAATGTGGTTCAAAAAGTTCCAGAGGGTCTTTCTGGACACACAGAGTGAATCCTGCTTCAGAGACAGAGGAGGAGGAAATTGTAGATGTCGCCCTAGAGGCAGGGCTGGTCCAGAATACCAGGAGGCCATGATTCCTTTCAAGGGCGGCCTTATCAGCACTCCTGATGTGGGGCCCGACTGCGTTTCTCTGGGGCCAGTCGGGGGTCGCATCTCTTTGTATTCAGAAGCCTGGCTAAATATCACCCAAGACAAGTGGGTAGAAAGAGTTGTTACCAGAGGCTATATCATACCCTTTTCCCTTCCACCATTTGTTCCTAAAAAGATCCCAGATGTTCCACCCAATCACAGGGATCAGACAACTGTGGAGATCAACAAGTTGCTCTTAAAAAGAGTCATCCAGCCTATCCCAGCAGACCAGACAGGAAACAGAACTTACTCCAGGTTCTTTTTAGTCCCAAAACGAACTGGAGCCTGGAGGCCAATTTTGGACCTCAGCAGATTAAACGAATCCTTGAAGAAGGACAAGTTTTGGATGGTCACTCTGCAGTCAATACTCCTGTTGTTAGGGAAAGACTATTGAATGTGCTCTCTGGATCTCCAAGACACCTACTACCATATAAAAATGGACAAGGCTTCAAGGATATATCTGCACTTCCGGCTGGGAGCCAGTCATTATCAGTTTTGTGCCCTGCCCTTTGGTCTCACCACAGCTCCCAGGGTGTTCACCAAATGCATGGCAGTAGTGACAGCTCACTTGAGATGTCAGGGATTCCAGATGTTTCCATATTTGGATGACTGGCTCCTGATCGCCTGCACCAGGCATCTACTCATCCAAAACAGGGATGCCACCATTCAACTTTGTGCTCAACTAGGGATCTCTATAAGCTGGGAAAAATCTGCATTACTACCCTCGCAATCTGTGATTTTTATAGGCGCAGAGGTAGACACAGTGAATATGACAGTTCATCTCCACGTCAAAAGAGCACAAAACCTAATCTCACAAGTTCAGCATCTTCTTCTGCTTCGGAAAGTCAAAGCAAAATGGGTCCTTCAACTTCTCAGTATGATGGCCTCAACCATTCTGTTAATACCTTTAGCCAGGTTACACATGAGAATCCTCCAATGGCTCCTGTCTTCCCAGTGGTCATTCCAATATCTACCACTAAGTCACCCTATCCTGCTGACAGAATCATGCAAAAAGGACCTTCATTGGTGGATAACCCACTACCACTTGTTCACGGGAGCTCCCTTTGTTCCTGCCCAACCCATTGCCACTGTGACCACGGATGCCTCCCAGGTCAGGTGGGGGGGGGGCATTATCTTGGCAGGACTGTCCACGGCACATGGCAAGAACACGAGGCTCATCGGCATATCAATGTTCTGGAGATGAGGGCGGTGCTTCTGGGGTTGCAAGCACTTCAGGACCTTCTTCCTCCAGGGACAATTGCGATACAATCGGACAACATGTCAGTTGTGTGGTATATCAACAAACAGGGCGGTACCAGATCTTACCCACTCACTCGAGAGGCCATGCGAGTTTGGGAATGGGCGATTTCTTCCCAGTGCTTTCTGGTGGCAATGCACATTCCGGGGACAACCAACGTGATAGCCGACAAGCTAAGCTGGGCAATCTTACTGCCTCACGAGTGGTCTCTGAAACGGGAAATAGTGGAACAGATTTTCTGGAGATGGGGACAGCCTTGCTGTGACCTTTTTGCCAGCCCAATCAATGCCAAGTGCAGCAGCTATTTTCCCTAATTCTCCCTCCGGGGGAAACACCCAGAGACACTCTGGTCCATGATTGGCCCACGGGACTTCTATATGCCTTTCCTCCATTCCCTCTTATACCCAAAGTGATTCAGAAAGCCAATAAGCTGGGAAGCAAGTTGATCCTCATTGCTCCTTACTGGCCTCGTCAGGTCGGGTTCTCCTTCCTCGAGCCTTTTCTCCTGGATGATCCTTGGATTCTGGACCCAGTTTCAGATCTATTGACCCACATGTGGGGTTCCCTACATCCTGCTCTCCACACCCTCAAATTGACAGCATGGCTGCTCCAGTTCCATCTCTAGTCAGGCTTCATGATATTTCTTCATCATGGTCGCACATTCTCTTATCCTCACATAAACCCTCAACCAGAAGGCTGTATGACAGTAAATGGAAAAGGTTTTCTATTTGGGCACAGAAAATGAACGTGGATCCTTACACCGCTCCCATTCCTGTGATTCTGGAATTCCTTTCAGAGCTTTTTCAGCAGGGATCTGCCATGGCCACCATCAAAATACAGTTGGCGCAATCTCTCATTTTTATTTAGGATCCACAAATGCCAACCTTATGTCTCATAAGCTATGCAAGACTTTCTTGAGAGGAGCCACTTTACTGATACCACCATTACAAGAACCTATGGCTTCTTGGGACTTAAATTTTGTGTTGTCCAAATTGACATCCCCTCCCTTTGAACCTTCTCACTCATCTTCTTTAAAATATTTGTCTTGGAAGACTGTGATTTTAGTAGCTATTACGTCAGCCAGATGTGTATCTGAGCTACAAGCTCTGTCTATTAAGCCACTTTATTTAATCTTTCATAAAGACAGGGTATCTTTACATACCAGTCCTTCATTTGTCCCAAAGTTTGTTCTACTGCCACCTTAAATCAGTCCATTGAGCTTCCAGTTTTCTTTCCCAATCACTGTAATGCAGCTGAATATCATAGCTGGACATTCATAGACAGCTATGTTTTTATTTACAATGGACCAAAGAATTTCGGAAGTCAGACCAGTTATTAATTTCTTTTTCCGACTCCAGATTGGGCTTACCAGTTTCTAAGTTGACATTGTCTAATTGGATTTCTAGTTGCATAGCCTTCATCTACAATTCAGAGGGCAGACCTTTACTCCACAGGATCAAGGCTCACTCTACCAGGTCTCTGTCTACCTCTGCAGCCTTTCAAACCAGGGTACCACTTGATCATATTTGTGCAGCAGCTACGTGGGCTAACCCTCACACCTTTATTACTCATTATAAGTTGGATTTGGCATCTGGGGGTAGAGCATCCTTTGGCTCCACTGTGCTTAGGAGTATTTTCCAATGAGCCACCCAAGAATAAGGCGCTAGGGATGCTGTCCCATATGTACAAATGAAGGTGAGATTGGACTACCTAACATAAAGAAGTTATGTACTCACCATAACGTTCCATGTTGGTAGTCCATCTCACCCTTCATTTTTACCAACCCACCCTCCTGCCCCTATCCTGGAAGATCTGGAGGTAATAATTTGATTCTCTTGGTTGGTGACCCTTTAGTATTGGTTTGTTGGTTAAGTTTTTCTGTTTCTAGCGAGCAGCAAACAAGATCTGGGGATTGCACTGGTGCACCATGGGATACCTGCTTAGCCACAAGCCAACCAGAAGTCTTCGAGCTTGTAAATTGTCCGAGTCGGAGCCGAGGATCGGCTCCGAACCCATATGTAAAAATGAAGGGTGAGATGGACTACCAACATGGAACGTTATGGTGAGTACATAACTTTTTTTTTCTTCTCCCAGTCAAATTGTGAAAAAACTCTAAAAAAGAATGGCTAGACTTTACTCAGTGGCTGTTTAAAGTACTTATGTCTGTGAAGTCCCCTATGTACTTTCAGGCTCCACCTTCTGTTATTCCTCCTTATTCTTGTACTCCACTTAAAAGATGTAGTTAATCTTCGTCTGGGAAGGAGGAAAAGGATTCTGATGAAGTTTCTATTAAATACACTCTCCAAACTGGACCTCAGCCCCTCTGCACTTCAGTGGTTCAGGACCACCAGCAATCTGTAAAATGGCTTAATGTCCCACCCCCTCTTCCAGTCACACTAGGAGTACCTCAAGGATCAATTTTTGGGCTTCTACTCTTCACTATTTTTTACAGACAATCTCCATAGTGTTACCCCATTGGCTTTAACTATCCAATATGCAGATGACAACACTTATATGCGCCGCTAATGACCTGAAACACCTCCATGATATAACCCAAAAATCATTCTCAGATACTGAGCTATGGATCTCTAACCATCAGCTCATACTCAACCCCAATAAAACAAAACTCATGATCTTCCCACCCACAAGATCCTCTCCCCCCGGCATCTTCTACATCACAGCTAGGAATAATACTACAATTAATTCTGATTCACAAGCTTCCCCAATTCTCACAAACCTTCAAAAAGACAGATTTAATTAAACTTGAAACATGCTAGAATAAGATAGTTACATTTGCAACTGACTGCCCACATCATACCCACCACTGTCACTCCTTAAAAAAAAACTCTCCTGGTCAGAACTCCCACAACTTCTATCCTATAACCAATTAAACTTAGCACACAAAGTAGTATATCAACCTCAAAAAAACCTGCCCTTCTAAATATTCTCCAGCCACATACCACAAACCAAAGTCTTCAGTCAACAAATAAATCTCTACTACAAGTGTCCAAATTCACTAATACGGCAGGGAACTGCCTATTTTCACATCATTTAGCAACAAGGTGCAATTCACTACCTCACAGCATCAGAACTAACACAAATACCAATCAGTTCAAATATGATTCTTAAAAATTATCTTAATGTCACCTGGCTTTGCTCCTGTACTACTCCAGGCCAACTAGTTTTAATAGTTTCTGGTCTTATTTTTTCTTCTTCACTGACCACCTCATAATCTATGCTCTCTCTCATGTCTAGATAATCTCTAACCTCATCCTTTTCTGTCCAGTTCCCCCCTACAAACCCTTCCTCAGCTTACTTTGAGAAACTACAATGTCTACACCACAATAAGGAATTATGTCAGATGAGTGTATAAAACAAGCGTCAGCTATAATAGCATAGAATGTCATTTCTAGTTTACTGTGTCTTGTATATTTTTGTATAATTTCTTGTATACGTTTTGTACAATCTCTATATGTGCAGCTTTTCTCTCTGGGCCTCCACTGAAAATGGATCTTACCCAGTTGTACTTTGCCAATAAACAAATGTAAAATAAATAATAAATAAATAAATCCATTCCCCTTTGGCCTTGGCATTTGAAAAAAATTTGCAGTCCTCTTATTTCCCTCTGAAATTACTTTCATTATTAGGTACCATTATTAAAATGATGCAACAGTTCAAATTGCAGGGTTCCAAACATCTGATGCCCAACAGAGATACTATGCTTTATTGCAGATGGATACCTTGTAAGCCCTCTGCTATTCCTTCTGTTATGGAAACTATTCTGGATATAGGTTCATAGGTAAGTACAAAGCTAGCTGCCCTTGCGGGTACTTTAAGCCTAGTCAATTTACCTTTCAAAGGTGAGAATCAACCCCTGCACTTTATATCTGTGAGGTAAACACCTTAACCGTTATACCAAATCCCAATCCAAGTAATACTTTCCTGAACCCTAAATCTCAGTCCCCTGTCCTTAAAAAAACTGCCACATTTTATCAAGTCCGTGATGAACAGAAATTCCTATTATAAACCCCTTTTGATCCTTCTGTGATTTCTCTGTCTTTGTGCAAACAAAACTGTTGCCTTCCCCTAATATCTTCCCTACTGATAAGGCTATTAGGGCTGGACAGTTACAGCATGAAAATGTACACCTCTGCTCCTTGGCCTTTAGGGTAATTAACTATCAGACCCATATGACAAGCTATCTGTTATCCATTATGTCTAATCTGGGAGAAGTACCCAATGACATGCCTGAATTTGAAAACAATTACTCAGCCTTATCTTGCATAGTTCTGCCTCTGAAGTGGCCATACCCTCTATCAAGTGCAGTTATGATGCTGCGGATGCATCTGGGTCAGTCATCTGTAGATATTCTTGGTTAAGACATAAATCCTTATCAGAGAATATCAAGTCCAAATTGTTGGATTCTCCTTTGGACAGAGTATTTATTTGAGTCTGTTTCTACTGAACTGAAGACCTAGTAGAATAAGGGGACGATTATGCAAATTTAAAACAGATTTCCCTTTTCCCCGTTCTTAAGTTCCAGACAAATTATACTTCAAATGCAGGACCTTCTGATAGGAGACATCAAAACAATGCCAAAAAGTAAAAGGACTAATAAAGGAGATTTCGGGATAAATCTGGACAGGCTCCCAAGAGTCAAAAGCCCTAATTTCCTAACAAGCCCACTTCATTGTGACTTTACCTCTTCCACTCAGTGAGATACCCTATCCCAAAGACTGCTCTTTCTCTTCCAGCTTGGAAGGACAGGTTGGTTCTTTTCATTATAGAAAAGGGGTTCAGGGTGCCTTGGAACTCTATTTGTTCTTTCTCAGAAACTCCACCTCCTCAAAACCAGTTGTCTCTGTTCCATCCAGTGTTCTCTCTGTTAGAAGATTAGAAGATTTTACTCCAGGATGTTCTTAGTTCCAAGAAAAGAAGGCTTCTGAAGACCTATTCTAGACCTTTCCTTTCTCAACACTTTTATCGTTGTACCAAGTTTCAAGAGGCTGTCTTCAGTCCCTGTTTCCTGTTATCCTCCCACTGGCCTTTCTAGTGACTGAATTTGAAGAATGCATATCTCCACATCCCTATTCACCCATTTTTCAGGCAACTCTTGAGGTTCTGTGTATCTTTATCTCATGTTCAGTTCTCTGCTTTACCATTTGATCTTTCTACAGACCCAAAGATATTTACCAAGTGTCTAACCCTTGGAATAGCTTTTGCAGATGTCAGGGCATTCAGATATTCCCTTATCTGGAAGAACTGCTTCTTCAAGTTCCTCCAGCTTCTCTTCAGAAGGACCTGGATTTCACAGCAAGACTTCTTCTCAGTCTCCGATTCACTTTAATCCTAAAGAAATCTATCTTGATCCCATCTCATGATCAGATTTTATTTGGATGTAGGATCAACGCTCTGTGTATGACAACCGTCCTTCCTTCATATGACAACATAATGTTTCTGACAGAATTCTTTCAGAGCCTTCTCCCCTTGCAAGTGACCTCAGCAAGAGAGTTTTTCAGAGCCCTGGAATTCATAGCACCCATTAATCGTTTGAGACCATTTGCCATGCTCCACGTGAATAAGTTGTCTATATGGCTTCGACACTGCTTCTCATTAGACTTCCAGATTCTCTTTTGCCTAGCATCAGGAAGGAGATACATTGGTGGATCAAACACATTTCCTTCAATCTGGGACTTCCTTTTCTGGTTTCTTCCCCAGATCGGATCTGTACACGGATGTTTCAGACCTGAAACCTTAACAGTAAATGTTTTACTGATTAGTTTTGAGTATTACAGCCCCCAACATCGTATCCCCTCCTTTGAGCTTGTTATGTTATTCTGACTGAAGTGGAGTTTCTTCTTTTTTCATTTTGTTGGTGGATATGTACATATGTAAATAGTTACCTCTGGTTGTGTTCCTGGGGCAAGTAAGCACTGAGGTAATTTGTGCCTTAAGTATCTCCTTCCTTCTGGCTAAGATCATTCAGATGTATAGCACTTGGAAGAACACAGGCTTTGGAATGTTGGCAGGCTGGACATATGGCTATCCTTGAAAGGATATCTCCAACTTGTCAGGAAAATACTGTTATTTAAGAACTTATCATAACATTGATCAGTAGGACCATCTACTGTTATGATAAGTCCTTACATAACAGTATTTTATTTTATCTCCTTCCGTCTTGGCTATTAATTGTTGAGCCTTAAATGCATCTAACCTTGGCATAATTAAGTCTTCCATAAATATTTTCATTTGTGCCTTTTCTTGGTTTGCACATTTCTCTGCTTTATGCAGATGCTTATAAACTGATTGAAATATTTTTAATATCTCATAGGATCTCTGATTATTTTTCTTGGTATAGGCTCTGTATGTTTGGCAACCACTCTTTCTACATTTTGTTGTCTAAGTCATTATGCTAAATGATTTTGTGCTCTAAAATTATTGAAAAAAATAGTTGCTTAATAGCAACCTTTCTGAACTCAGTAATACAGTCTAAATATTCCATTATTTTCCCTTTAGCACTTTGCAGTTGCTTCTCTTCTTAAAAAATGTATTTAAAATGATACATAAACAAGGATAACAAGTGTCACACATTGCCAACACTTCTAAGAAATGATAATAAAAAGTAGCTTACACAACTTACACGGTTTAAACAGATTTGAGATAGATAGAGATTAATATCTTAGAGCTGCCTTGCGGATGCTTGCATTTCACTTAATGCTTGCATTTCCCTTAATCATTTAAGATATAAAATGCAGCAAAATGTTGCATAAAAGGTGCCCATTTCCTTTGAAGGCTGGATCTCTAGGATGATAGTACAGTTGTTTCCTTCATCATTCATTATTGCAGTGTTGGGGGGGGTCTTTTCCATCTTTTTGTAATTGACTTTTTTCATTGCTGTTGTTATTAATGTCAACAATAGCCTTACTGATTCTGTCTTTCTGGGCTTTTCAGGTGGTCCAAAAATAGGATTCTTGATTTAAGAATAAAGAATCTTCTAAAGATCCTCATAAATCCCTGGATATGGTCACACCTCTTAACCTCTTGGCGCAAGAAATCTGGACAATACCAAAAATAATGGAGGGTGAAAGAACTAAACATAGGGACAATTTTAAACATTGCTGTTATAAACTTATGAAGTGGCTAAAATAACAGGCTTTGTGTTAGCACACAATTTCTGAATGGTATGAAGTCTGAAACTCAAATGTCCATCGTTATTTAGTGATTTCAGGCCTCAGTGATTTGCCATAAAACCACAAATTTTATGAGGAATGGACCAAACTATGATCCAAAACACCAGACATTCTGCAAAAATCAGGACAGTTAAGAGGTATGGATCGGTCCTTATCTCCTTGTCCTATTTTGCACATGGGGTTGGTATGAAATGTTCTATAAAAACTTTCAGCTTATCACATTGCCAAAATACATTTCCAGTTCCTCTATTACTCTTTTAGTTGTTGTTGTTCGGCTTTTCCCAGTTAGGGGTCGCCACAGTGGAACACCGGTCCGCTAAAGATTGGCAGTAGATTTTCACGAACACCAAGGTGCCAGCTTGACGTCCAACCTTCAACGAAGGCACGCCCATTTACGCATGTCTTTTTAACGCCACCCAACCACAGGGAGGACATGCAGAGACAAAAAAAAAAATTAGCTCTTGTGTCAATTTCCCTAACCTTTCAGGGATATAAAAATACTTGTACAAACACTGCCATGCAGGAATTCTAAACTTTCTCAATTTTGTGTGTATTAAGTATTTTAAGTATTTCAGGGCAGGCTTCCATTTAATCCCTAGGAGCACCAGCTCCAAGAGTTTTTTTCCCCAGTCCTATTTCACTCTGCCCCATATAGATTTATGAATATAGCAATAACCCACGCCTGGGTGTGGGTAATGCTAAATTTACCCACGGTTGGCGTGGTAACAAAGCCAACCGTGAGTAAATTTAGCATTACCCACACCCAGAAGTGGGTTATTGCTATTATACCATGACATTATTTAAGAAAAGAAACTGTTACTTTTCTTAAATAATGGCATAGTATAATGCCTGTTTACTGCCCTTCCGCAGATGTCTGGCATCCGCGGCAGTTCTGATGTACTGCGCTACCGCAGTACATCAGAGCTGTGGCAAAAGCAACGGAGAAAGCAAGATCTCCGTTGCTTTTTTTTAGTGTCTCGCTATGTTAAATGAGTTTAACATAGCGAGACAGTTTTAAAATAAGCAACGGACATCTCGTTAAACTCATTTAACATAGCGAGACACTAAAAAAAGCAACGGAGATCTTGCTTTCTCCGTTGCTTTTAACATTGCTATGTTAAATGGGTTTAACATAGCGAGACAGCTTTAAAATAAGCAACGGAGATCTCCGCTGCTTATTTTAAAGTTGTCTCGCCATGTTAAACCCATTTAACATAGCGAGACAGTGTTTAAACGAAGTTATACTAATGGAAAAAGTCCGGCGACCGGACCTTTTTCCATTAGTATAACTCGATTTACAACGGGCACGCTGGCCAATCAGCGTGCACGTTTTGGGGGGATCATGGTATAATAAGAAATAATACCCTGTAAGCAGTGGCAATAAGGGTGGCCGCAGTGGTGCAGTTATTATCATTGTTGCCTCACAGCAAATGGTTCTCTGGTTGAATTCTCAGCTGGGGTACCTTCTGTGCAGAATCTACATGTCCTCCTTGCAGTCGCGTGGGTTTCCTCTGGGCGCTTCTGTTTCCTCCCACATTCCAAAGACATGCAGTAGGTGGACTGGACATTCTAAATTGGCTGTAGTTATGAGTGAGTGGTATGGATGAACTACCAGGGCTGGGCTAGCCACACGGTGGTGTAAACATTGGCTCGAGATGATCATCACTGCTGAAGTGACATGCAGACCCCGTATGCAAAAATGGGAAAAAGGGGTTGAGGATGAATGGATGGAAGCAGTGACATTAGTCTCTTCTTCTTTACACAGCCCTGTTTTAACTACTCGCTATAAATGAGCATATTCAGTCTGCAAAAAATTATCTTGTTTAGTCCAGTTTGAATTTCTAACATGATGTAGATGCAACCTTAAAAATAGGAAATGAAGATCCACTGGAAGTTTATAAGTTCTCTTTGCTGTTGTCCAATCAAGGACTGTGAAGGTTATAGGTTGTCTTTGCTGTTGTCCAGTCAAGGACTGTATCATTTTATATCAAATGATGCCAGTAATGAATGTCTCTTTGCACTCTCCTCCGCTGCCAAAAAAGTCTTATTCATTATGTGTGCACTGTGGCTCCTGTAAGGACCAAATCAAGAAAATCTATGTCTGCCTGTATCATTTTAGTTATATCGTTAATATCCTTCCTTAACGTGTCTGACACTGTTATATAATTTTCTATCCATTGCCCACTGAAAAAGACCTCCTACCAGTTCCTGTTCAAACACTCCTTTAATGAGGTGGAGAGCATCTCTTTTCCAAATTAATTTATAGTCTGGCATTTGAAGTTTTAAAACTGAGACAGTCAGACTGCATACTTATGGAGTTCTAATATACACAGGCCTCACTCTTTTCTATGAAAAAAAAAAACCTTTATCAAAGCAACTCTCAGCATATGATCATCCCATATAAAAGTGTGAATCATTCGGTTCATTTTATTTAGACCCCTTCTAGAAGATGCCCAATAAGTCTTATCCAGGTATAATAGGTGAGGCAGTATAAAAAGATGAATTGCTTGCACCTTCTGGTCTAAATCCAGTAATGGATTTCAGCATGTCATTAGATAATTTTTTGTGTGTTTTAAACATTTGCTGTACATTTAGATCATCTGTTTGTTGCATGGTCATTGTAAACCATTGCCCTTAAGTGTTTAGAATTTTCTGTCCAGTGAAGAAAATGGAACAGACTGAGCTATAAGGTTATTTTTTTATGTGTTGGGTGGGTGGGTGTAGTTTACATCAGCTGCCTCAGATTTAGTGGTATTTATCTTATATCCTGAGAATGTACAACTGTTATTCAAAATAGACATCAGATGAAATATATCGTCATCAGGGCTAAAGTAACATCATATGTGTTATAAAGAGAGTTTCAAGTGCAAATTACCCCATTGCCATCCCCATATTACAAAGTATCTAATCTGCCCTGTGAAAAGAAGAGGGAAAAGGGGTCAACCTGAGGAGTCCTTCTGTTCAAAGGAAATATCTGGGAGAGTCTAGCCTGGATTTTAACCTGCAGCCCCTATATGCACAAGTTTTAACATTTTAAATAATCTGTAAGGAAAACCTCCCCACCTGTCTGTTAAACAGAGAGGAATTTAAGTAATGTGTAGTGAAAGTTATTCAGGGGTTATTATGGAACATAGAAATTTCTTCTGAAAATATAGACAGTGAGTGGGATAAACTGAAAGTGGAGTTTAAAAATAAGGTAGAAATAAAAGAAAAAGAGATATGGTTAAGAAGTAACAAGAGTTATTTAGAGGGACCTACAAAGGTTAAAAGTATTGCAAGAACAGGGGGAATCTCACGGAACAAGAAGGGCTGCAAATGTAGACCACTAAAAAGAAAATAAGTGACTGCCTTGAAAATATGCATGCGTTAAGAAAGATTGCTGTTAAGCAACTTGTTTTTTGATAATAACTCCAGAGCACAAAAGGTTTTAGCACAACAGCTCAGGCAGCAGAAAGTAGAAGGGGTTGTTGCTAAGCTTAGGGAGCCTTTAACAAGGAAAATAACCAGAAATCCTGTATAGGTATTAGCAATATTTTGGAAATTTTATGAAAATCTGCATAAAGCAGAGAAGTGTGGAAATCTATTGCTATTTTTTTTAGCCATTATAGACATAAACATTTTTAATTATTATTTAGAATAGAAATAGACCCATTTGGATTCTAAACCATCATTATGAAGAGTTTATTTCTATAATGGCTAAAAGAATGGCAAAGCTTGCTTATTTATTTAATTAATGTTTGTTAACCAGGTTAATCCAACTGGACAACATGCCCCTTTTCATCGGAGGCCTGGGGGGAAAACCCCATCAATTATATGAGAAGAAACATGACATATGAGAAGTAACTGCCAATCATTAGCGGACCGGAGTTCCGCTGTGGCGACCCCTTACCGGGAAATGCCGAAAGACAAACAACATGAGAAGTATAAACAATGCCCCAATGACTGCATATGAGAAACATAAAACAAATTAAAAACACTTATAGCATGTAGGCTTACATAGTATTAGAATTTATCCACAATTATTAGTTTGGAATATATAATGCAAGTGCAGCATTTACAGGCAATTGACAGTTGTTTGAATGGAAGGATAAAGGTTTACAAGTGTTTTCATTAACAGCTGAGTATTATATAAGTTATTGATGAGGTCAGAAACAGACAGAAGTAAGGATGAGTCTAAGAGATTTAGACAGAGAATGCAGAGAGAGAGAGTGTAGGATGAAATTAGTGGTGGATTTCGAATGAGGTGAATTGAAGACACCTGGTAGAGAGTATAAAGGACCACAGAGAACGTAGTGAAGACATGCATGAGAAGTCTTATAATGGAGGGATAATAGCTGATACCAAAACTGATAGATATGGATCAATGTGGTTTTGTGGAGGGGAGACGAACATTTGACGATCTAGAGGGAAGCAGAATGGTAAGAGGTGAGACAGAATGCTGGAGACAGTGAACTCCCTCTGCTTGGAGATCATAAGTACCAAGGTGGCTCTTCAGAGCTCCACAAGTGTTGTTAATGGTAGGGATCATCTGTGCTTTTTCCCTCATACTTTATCCCTGGCCGCTATGCAACACATACCCTTATGACTCATGCTACACTGGTGCTACACCCAGTGCTCTCTGTAGGTGTCATCCATGTTGCAAGCCAGACCCACTGTCCTGACCCCAGGGATGGCAAGCTGACAACAGCTAACTTCCATTCACCCCACTCTACTCCCTCTAGTGCCTGTGCTGCTAATTGAACATGGGTCACCTTGTCACAGTTAGGACTTCATCTTGCTGCTCTATTGGAGCTAGGATTCCCTGGTTATATCTTCATGTAATAACTTAATTCTGCTTAGTTATTTCAGGCATATTAACTGCAGACTTTGCAAAGGATGGTCAATGCTAGAAAACCCTGTAATTCATGGTTTTCTTCTGGTTTTGACATTTGCACTATTGCTGTGATTTTTTTCTGTATCAGGCTTCTTTTCCTGTGATGTTAGACTATGACCCATTTATTTCAGATGTGTCATTCTTATTTTACATTTACACTCCATTAATTTGAAGTTATCCTGCCTTAATCTCTGTAGAAATGGAATCAGCTTGTTTTGCTTTTCTTTTGTCTGTCTTCACCCTGCTCGTTCATTTATATTTACAAAACTTTCCAAACATTCATTGAAGTGGAGCAGGTATTTGAGATGCTTCTGGGGCTGATGATATTATAAAAGAAACGTCTAATGATTCTTCACCTTCCTAGTGATGTGCGGAATATACAGAGTTTGGAGCTGTTTTGTCTATCTTTATGTGCTAGAAACCATTGATGTTATGTTGTCCTATCTCACTTTAATTCTTGCTGGTTGGGTTCAGAACCGAGCATCGGTTCTGACTTGGCCTAATAGAAAAGCTTCCACTGGCTCAAGGCTAACCCCTATCCAATGATATTTAGGGTAGAATACCCAGATCTCATTTGCCGCTCAAACGATCAAGGTGTCTTCTGGCTGGCTCATTGGCTAAGTAGTTTAATTGATATATATTTCTGTCATAATTCTTAACCTTTTCAGAGAAAATCTTTGTTAGTACCATTACAGTCATGTGCGCCAAGTTACGAGTGTGTATTACGTATTTAGTTAGTCAAATGTATCCCCTCTGTTTGTTAGGCCTACTGTCTTCCACAAGCTCATTTTTTCTTAGAGATCTTTCCCCTGTCTATTGCAAACCTAAGTTAGAGGGTTCTTAGCGTCCTGTTTAACTTAGAAGGGCACTCCCCTACCACCATGCGTGTTTTCCCTTTTCATAGGAGAATCCGTTTTAGTTAGAGGATTCTTCCTCATAATTTTTGTGATCCTTCAATCACCCTTTCTACATGTTCTTTAGTGTTTGATATAGAGTTAGATATATACTTGTGTGGTGTATTTTTGTAGTTTAGTAGGCTACCTTGTGTTGGTTTGAAGCCGTTTTTTTCAGTCTGTCTATAATATATATATATATATATATATATATATATATATATATATATATATATATATATACTCTTTTTTCACATTAACCTTATAGACTTGCAGTTTTGATAGCCTTTTTGGCAAGTTAAATTTACAGTTAACTGTTATTGCCTGTTTTCTTCAGTCATGTCTAAAGAGCAAAAAGAGCATAAAGAACGTAGGCAGTTGAGGTTCAAAAAAATGTGATCAGTGTAATCAAAAGATATAGATTACTGATGGGCATACTAGCTGTGTTTATTGTCTTGGTACCCTCCATTTACAAGACCCATGTACCATTTGCCATGGATTTAGTAGCTGGGTTTTGCTAGAGTGTAAAAACAAGCTTATTGTTAGGGGCTTATTAAAGGTTTCCTTCTAAGTTTTAAGGGATCCCAGAGCTCCAAACCATCATCTCCTTCTTCTTCCAAATCTGAAAAAGGGAATAAAAGATCTGCTGTCTCAGCTTAGGCCTTGGAGCCACCTAAAAAGTGGTTGCTTCAGAAACAAGGACTCTTGGCTCTGACAAATCAAAATCTACCTGTTCGGCTCCATCTGTGACCTTGGAGCCGGCAGAGTTGCTGACTAGGAGACGGTCTCCAATCTTGGAGCTGGTTACTCCCACTTTGAGATCACTCATTTTGGAAAGGGCAAGATCTCCTTTGTTTTCTTCCTGTTTCTCCAGGAGCTTATCTGATGATGATGTACAGCAGGTGGTGAAGAAACTGCATCAAACACCGGTGCTGGCAAAAATGTTATTGCCTCTGGCCCCAAAGGAATCAGAACCATCCAAAGCACCATCCCCATCCTCAATTCCTCATCCGACCCAAGTTGTGGTTTCGGAGCCAGAGATCTTGGGTCTGATAGTAGTGGAGGCATTGGAACCAAGACCTCCCTTAGGTTCGTCGGTTCCAGCATCTGCTCTGACTTCCTCGGTTCCTTAGGATTTTGAGGAGTCTAGGAGCCGATGTTCACCCATTGGGTCTGGGGAGGGGAGTCGGAGCAAACAGTTGTCCAATCCCACTCTACCCCTCAGTGTCTCAGCGAGGTTGAGCTCAGCTCCTACATCAGCTTTGGAGCCTCCCACTCTGCCTTGGGGACGGTCCTCTGTCTCTTCGGAAACGAGGACCTCTTCAGAATGGAGCAAAGGGGCTTTTGAGCTGATGGAGAGAGAGAGAGAGAGAGAGAGTGCTGTCACCCCAGACAGCTCCACTCTCTGGCCCAAGATCTCTTCCCTCCCAGGCACCTGTGTTGGTCTCATCATTACCCCCCCCCCCAAGCATAGAGCCCCAAAGCCTGCAGAGTACCCTTCTGAGGAAGTCCCTTGAAAGAGATTGTGCAAGAGGAAGCACATAGACTCCCCTGATGAGTCCTATCACTTCAGATACTGACCTGGATGATTCAGAAGGGTCCCAACGGTCCCCCTCTGAGGATGTCTCCTTTGCTGACATCCTTGAGATCCTTAAACAAAGAGGTGGCTGGAAGCCCACCAACCCTTCAGATGATGAGTCAGTATACCTGAAGGCTTTTGGGTCTCGCCCTTCCACTCCCTGGGTATCTCCTTCCTGTGACCAGCTAATGAATGTAATATCTTGTAAGGCTTGGACTTCTCCAGATAAAGTGGAGCCTGTTCCGTGGAGGCCCAATAAATTTATTACAGCTCCTACAGAAAAGGAAATTTTAACCAAAGGTGTCCCTGTAGATGTGATGGCAGTGGCCACCAAGAAGGAGTTGTCAGAGACCTCCTCATCTGTCCATCCTCCAAATAAAGAGTTGTGAACTATGGACAGATATGGAAAGCATGCCTTTTCTTCAGCGGCATTTACACTGTGGTCACTGAATTACTTGACCCATTTTACAGGACTTCAAAGAGATCTCCTAAAAGAGCTGGGAGATACTTTTCAGGGTACTGTAGCTTCGGGGATTGCAGATAAAGTTTCCTCGCAACTCTCCACCCTCAACTCAGTTGTTAACTCCTTCATGTGACTGATTTCATATGTAGCTGATGGAGCAAGCAGGGCAGCAGGTACAGCAATTTCCTTAAGGAGATATTCCTGGATGGGTTTATGCAGTTTTGCCGAACCCTTCAAGTCTTCCTTCAACAACACCCCCTTTGATGGCTCATCCCTTTTCAGACCAAAAGTGAAAGAGACTTTGACCAGGTGTAAACAGGAAGGGAAAACCTTGTCTGCTATAGGAGTTTTCCTTCCCCACTAGACCTTATCCCAAAAGTCAGAAGGGTGGAAAAATGTTGTTCCACAAATCCCAAAAAGGTTTTTCCAACACACGTGGTGAAACTTCCCCCAGGGCAGAGGGGGAAGTAACAATGGAAGACACCAACCTTGCTGCAGAAGGGGGTCCGCAGAATCAGGGCGACACAGATACGTTCTCTGGCAGGCCCTTCCAGTGCTCCTGAAAGGAGGCCTGCCTGTCCTTCTCTGGAGGCAGTCGGGGGATGCGTGTCACTGAACCCAAATGCCTGGTTAGAAATCACTCAAGTCAAATGGGTACAGACAATCATTTCCAGAGGTTATTACATACCCTTTTCCACCCCCCATAAATCAGTTAATTCCAGATATTCCACCCAGTCAGAGGGAGTATGCAACATCAGAGATACACAAGTTGCTAGAAAAAAAGCGTCATCCAAACAGTCCCCGCAGACCAGATTGGATCCGGAACTTACTTAAGGTTCTTTTTAGTTCCAAAAAAGACAGGGGACTAGAGACCCACTTTGGATCTCAGCAGACTTAACAGGCCTGTAAGAAAATCAAAGTTCCAGATGAAAACACTGCAGTCTATATTCCCTTTTCTCAGGAAAGACGATTGGGTGTGCTCGATAGATTTCCAGGATGCGTACTACCATATAAAAATGGACAGGTGATCCAGGAGACACACGCTTTCAGCTGGGAATTGGGCATTACAAATTTTGAGCCCTGCCCTTTGTTCTCACTACAGCCCCCAGAATGTTCGCCAAATGCATGGCAGTGGTTATGGCTCACATGAGACATCTAGGATTCCATGTGTTTCCGTACCTAGACGACTGGTTCCTGACTACCACCACCAAGCATCTACTACTAGAAGCGAGGGACGAAACCATACTTCTTTGTTCCAGGCTAGGCATTGCAATAAATTTTAAAAAAATCTGCCTTGTTGCCTTCACGGCATATTACCTTCTTAGGCGCTGAGTTGGATTCAAAAGAAATGGTGGCAAAACTTACCCCCGAGAGAAGTCAGTCCCTACACCATCAAATCAGGATCTTGATATGAAGAAGAAAGGTTCAGGCAAGGTCTGTGTTACAGGTACTGGGTACCATGGCAGTGACAATTTTCCTAGTACCTCTAGCACATCTGCACATGAGGGTCCTCCAATGGTTACTCTTTGCCCAATGGTCCATGCAAGATCTACCACTGTCACATCAGATAAGTATCACAGATTCATGCAAGAAGGATCTTCTCTGGTGGCTTCAAACAACCAAGTTATTCTTGGGCCACCCATTTGTATTCCCGCAACCGACTGCTGTACTGACCACGGATGCTTCCCAGATCAGGTGGGGAGGCATTATCTGGGAAAGACTGTTCAAGGTTTATGGTGAGAAAATGAGAACCACTTGCATATCAGTATCATAGAGATGAGAGCGGTGCTCTATGCATTGCAAGCATTCCAGGACTCTCTCCCGATAGGAACTATTGCAATTCAAACAGACAACATGTCAGTAGTGTGGTATATAAACAAACAAGGAGGAACCAAATTTTATCCCCTATGTTCAGAGGCACAACGGGTATGGCAATGGGCTGTCTTCTCAACGTTTTCTGATAGCAATGCACATTCAGGGAAAATCCAACGTGATAGCAGACAAACGCAGCAGAGCGATTCTGTTGCCTCACGAGTGATCCCTGAAATAAGAAGTTGCGGAAGAGATTTTCCTAAAATGGTGCCAGCCTTGCTGTGACCTTTTTGCCACATCCATGAATGCCAAATGCAGCAGCTACTTTGCCCTCATCCCCCCCCCCCCAGGAAATCACCAAGGGATGTACTCATAGACGACTGACCCCTGGGACTTCTTTATCCCTTTCCACCCTTCCCCTTAATATCCAAAGTACTTCAGAAAGTCAGCACGTTGAACAGCACTATGATACTCATTGCACCTTACTGGCCTAAACAAATTTGGTTCCCCTTTCTCTGGACCCATTTTCTGGAGGAACCGTGAATTCTGGACCCAGTTCCAGACATTTTGACCCACTCATCGGGAAAGTTCCATCTGTCCATCCAGACCCTCAAGCTGACAGCATGGCTGCTCCAATTCCACAAATAACCAGGTGTTTTGCCTTTTCCCTGCAGTTAAACATAGCTTGATCTCTTCCCACAAACTGTACACCAGAAAACTATATTCCAGTAAATGGAAAAGATTTTCATACTGGGCCGTGAAGCACAATATAGATCCTTTTACAGCTCCTATCACAGCAGTTCTAGAATTTCTCTCCAAACTTTTTGATGAGGGTGCAGCAGCAGCAGCTGCCATCAGGGTACAACTAGCAACCATATCTAATTTCCATGCTGGGGAAATGGGAATGTCTAACATGTCCCACAAGCTATGCCTTCTTGCTAAGACCCCTAATCAGAGAACCTCCAGCCACTTGGCACCTAAATTTTGTTCTAACTGCCTTAATCTTGCCACCCTTTGAACCCGCATCATCATGTTATATAAAGTTTTTGTCATGGAAAACTCTTTTCTTGGTAGCCATTACTTCTGCCAGACGAGTGCAGAACTCCAAGTCCTCTCTATACACAATCCTTATATAGTTTTGCACAAAGATGGAGTATCCTTGTGAACTAATACCTCTTTCTTACCAAAGGTTTGTTCAGAAAACAATTTATATCAATCTATTGAGCTGCCAGTGTTCTTCCCCAACTGTAGCAACAAGGCAGAATATAAACTACATCAACATTCCAAAGACATGCATCTGGAGCATTTCTCCCCGGGCCTCCGCTGAAAACAGGCTCTGTGGAACCTAGTCGGACATTCCCGGTCAACAAAATGTTAAATAAAATAAAAATAAATAAAACTAGATGTACACAAACAGCAATGCTTCTGCTTGCACAGGACCAAAGATTTCAGAAACTCAGACTGGATTTGTGTTTCCTTTTTAGATAAAAGGAAAGGATTGCCAGTTTTTAAATTAACTGTCAAAATGGCTTACAAACTGCATTTCCTTTTCATACAGCAATAACAACAGAAAATTACCAAGCAAAGTGAAAGGCCATTCCACAAGAGCAGTTGCAACATCCTCTGCTTTTCAAGCTAACCCTCCTATGGACTCTATCTGTGCAGCTGCCACATAGGTGAGAGCTCATACCTTTATTACTCATTACAAAGTAGACATGGCCTCCCAGAACAAGTCTTCCTGTGGATCCACTGTACTGAAGGGTCTATTTTCCTGAGCCACCCAAGGATGAAGGTGCTAGGGATGCTGTCCCAACCAGCAAGAATTAAGGCGAGATAGTACAACATAACATTAAGAAGTTATGTACTCATCATAATGTTCCATGTTTGTTGTCCATCTTGCCTTTATTCTTGTGTCCCATCCTCCTTCGCTCCTGGAGGATCGGGTGGATAATCTCATTTATATATATATATATATATATATATATATATATATATATATAGTTACCTATCAAAACATCTACTCTTCATAACATCTAAACGCAAAACATCAAGACCATAACACCTAAACTTCAGAATATCTAAACGTCATAACATCAAATCTCAAAACATTGAAAACTACAAAGGAACTATAAATAACATACCACACACTGTTTACTATGTTTCTGCAGGGGGGCAAGCCCCCTTGCACCCCCCACACCCCCTGTAAATTAAATATACCAACTCCAAGATTGCACTAGTGGCGGGAAATTTAATTTCCTAACCCCACTGTAATGCGATCTCGGAGTTGGTATATTTAATTCACGGGGGAGCCCCCCACATGGGGGGTACAGGGGGGCTTGCCCCCCTGCAGAAACATAGTAAACAGTGTGTGGGATGTTATTTATAGTTGCTTTGTAGTTTTCAATATTTTGAGATTCGATGTTATGAATTTTAGATGTTATGAAGTTTAGATGTTAGGACGGCGCAGTGGTGCAGCGGTAGCATTGTCGCCTCACAGCAAGAGGTTCTCTGGCTCAATTCTCAGCTGGGGTGCCTTTTGTGTGGAGTCTGCACGTCCTCCCTGTGTTCATGTGAGTTTCCTCCGGGTGCTACGGTTTCCTCCCACATTACAAAGACATGCATCTGTTGCCTTTCTCCCTGGGTCTCTGCTGAAAATTGGCTTTGTTCCAAGTCGGACTTTCCCTGGTGAAACAAAGCAAACGGATTCAAACAGAAGCACACCAGACGTGCAAATTCCTTAACGCTAATTTATTTTAGTACAGGTTAAGACAGCGTTTTCGCTACTCAAAAATGTTAGTCGGACTTTCCCGGTTAACAAATGTTAAATAAATAAATAAATGTTATGGTCTTGATGTTTTGAGTCTAGATGTTATGAAGAGTAGATGTTTTGATAGGTAACCATATATATATATATATATATGTGTATATGTATATATATATATATATATATATATATATATATATATATATATATATATATATAGAAAGATATGTATATACATATGTTTGGGTTTTTGGAGTCTCTGATTTCCTCATTTCTTTCAGCTAGACAAGAAGTGTTTAGAAATGCATGTAAATAATAGTACTGTTTTCACTTGCAAACAAGATCTGGGTATTCTACCCTAAGCATCATGGGATAGGGGTTAGCCTCGAGCCAGTGGAAGCTCTCAAGCTTTTGTATTAGGCCGAGTCGGAACCCAACCAGAAAGAATAAAGGTGAGATGGACAACAAACATGGAACGTTACGATGAGTACATAACTTCTTATTTCCATCTAGTACTAAAAAGAAGTTAGCACTTGGTATAGTTAAGACCACATTTTCAACTGTAAGCAATAGGTTCTGCTTTGTTTCTTGTCAATCATTACTCATGCAAATCTTCTCTTGTATTACAGCCATGACCATGCTATTCACCCCATTCTTTTTTCTCCATCTCTTTTGTAATGAGAGTTTATCTTTCTGTTTGCTTCATTTCCTGCTCAGGTCTGCTCCTGAGAAGTAGTGGAGCATGCACCTCTGGCATAATTTAAGGTTTTGCTTTTATTTGTAATTCTCTTGGCATACCTCCTACAACTTGTAAATAAATCAGCATAATTGTGAAAGCTGTTATTGCTCTGCAATTGCACAGTATTCATGTTGTCTTTATGGCTGTGTTAGTGATTTTGTAGGCATGCATCCGTTGTTTTTACTGGATGTGTTTATTTTACCATTTCTAACTTCTCACAAGCCAGACACTGTAGAATTTTGGAGAATTAGCTTCTTTATATACTGTGATTTGGAGAAAAGAAGGATGTTGTACTTATTTTTTATATTCATGTCACCACCGTTTGACTCACTGAGAAGAATGCATTAACAATATGCACAAAATTCTCTTTTCAGTGACATTGAGCCTCAATGTTTTATAAGCTAATGTAGAAAAGATACATTTAGGTTCATAGGTTCATACTAGGCTATCTGCCCTAGGGCATTTATAAGCCTAGCCAGAGTGTGTTTGGCTTTCGCCACCCATTTTAAATTAATTTTGCTATGCCTTTTTTGAGGTTAGTATACTGTGCCTCTGTCTAACAGTGACACAGAAGTGATAGCCGGGGTAAACCTATGATCTCCCATCCACTCATCAAGATTCCTCTTGAAGAGAGTCAATGTGGGACTCTGCCTAACCTGGACTGGGATTTTATTCCAGAGTGAAGGGAGCCTCTGGGTTATGAATCTGTCCCTCCAGCATGTCCTATTTATTTCAGTGCTGAGGTTCAAGTCTCTCAAGCCAGAGCTCGATGGGATTTGGATTTTCTGAGGTGCAGCATGTCCATTAATTCCGGGTTGGACATGGCTTTATACGTCAGGCACAGATCGCCTCTGAGCAGGCGATATGCCACTGAGTAGAGCTGGAGTTTCTTTAACCGGGCAGCATATGGCATCTGTTTGAGCCCTTTGATCCTCTTGGTGAGGTACTTTTGGGGTCTTTCCAGTTGCTGCAGGTGTCTGGTAAGGTACATCCTAAAAGGGGCATTGTACTCAATTATGGGCCTGATGAGGGATGAGTAAAGAGGTATGATGACCTCCCCTGATCTAGATGTGAATCCCTTCATGATTAGGTGGGCTATATAAAATGTTTTTCTAGCCACTTTGGCCACATGGTTGTCAAATGAGAGATTGCTATCAGCTTGGGTCCCCAGGTCCCTAATGACTTCTTCTGTACTTAATGGATTACCACCTATGTGGTAATTTGTGGGCACTTTGTTTTTGCCAAAGGGGATGACTATTCACTTTTTGGCATTTAGCTTGAGGCCATGGCTCTGGCACCAGTTGTCTGTTTCTATGAGGCCCTTTTGGAGGATGCTTGTGTCGGCTGGAGAGTTGATTATGGCGCCCAGTTTGCAGTCATCTGCGAACTTGGTCAGCCACAGTCCTTCCGTGTTGGCCTTTACCGCCGAGAAATATATACCGAACAAGAGAGGTCCCAGGACTGAGCCTTGTGGGTCGCCACTTGTAACTGGTTTGGAGTCTGACATGGCTCCAGCAATTCTAACCATGTGGGTTCTGTCCTTGAGCCAGTTTGCAACCCATCTAGTGACATAGGGGTTTATATTTAAGCTGATGAGCTTATCTATAATGCCCGAGTGGGGTATTGTATCGAAGGCTTTTGCGAGGTCCAGGTAGGCTGTGTGGACCACCTTCCCCTCGTCAATGGCCTTGGTGACTGTTTCAAAGAAATCGACCAGGTTTAAGAGGCAGGATCTGCCCTTAACAAAGCCAAACTGGGTAGGATCCAGTGTCTGTAGGTCCCCAATATCTTTATTTATGAGGTCCATGATGATCCTTTCCATAGCTTTGCAGACCAAGCTAGTCAGGCTTATGGGGCGATAGTTTCCAGGATATGTTGAGGCACCACCTTTGTGGAGAGGGACCACTGTTGCTGTACGCCACTCTTTGGGTACATATCCTGTAGTAAGGCTAAGATTGAACAGTAGTTTTATGTTTGGGTTTAGCTCTTCTTGGAGTTCATGTAGGATGCAGCCCGGGACACCATCTGGTCCCATTGATGCTGTGTTTTTTGCTTTGGAGAGGGCGGCTCTTACCTGAGCATCTGAGATGTCAGGGGGGCAGCAGTCTGTTGGGATAGATATTTGCCCTTTGGCTGGGGAGGGGGGGAGAAGTTTGCACTGAACCTGTCAGCTAGGATGTTGGCAATGTCTGTGGGCTCGGTGTATTTTTTGTCATTTTGGACTAATTCTGACCATATCTGGGAATTCCCACCCAGGTTCCTAACATGACTAAAGAAAGCCTTGTGATTATCCTTAGTGTCCTGTGCAATTTTTCTCTCGAAGCTGGCCTTAGACGATTTTATGAGTGCCCGTAGTTTTTTGCTAATACTGATCAGAGATGCCTTCCCTTTTTGGGATTTTGCTCTATCATGTAGTAGCTTCCTGTTTCTGTTGTATAGTTTGTTTATGGCTGGGGTCCACCAGACAGGACGTCTACCTTTGGATGATTGGGTCTTGGTTTTATTTGGGATTGCATGATCCATGCATTCCTGAAGGTGTTCATAGAATGCGTTTATAAAGGATTCTGCGGTCTGGGCCGTATTTTCCACAGGCCCGGGGGCTTTGAAGGATTTCGCTTCGGTTTTGAGGCGTGTGAAATTTGCTTTAGAGAAGTTTTTCACTGTGGTTTTCTGGGCAGGGGGTGGGGTCGGGATGTGAATATCCAGTGAGATTAGTTTATGGTCTGATCTTACCAGTGAGGGATACACTTCTGGTCTGGAGCATAGTGTCCCCATGTTGGTGATGATCAGGTCCAGTATGTTTTCCCCTCTTGTGGGAGTGGTAACAAGTTGTTCCATAGCATTTGAGTTTATAAATTCTAGGAACCTTTGGGCTAGGGTGTTGGAGCTAGAGTAATGCTCCCAGTCTATGTTTGGGTAGTTGAAGTCACCCAATATAATGGTGTTTGGAGAGACCTTCATATTTTCCAGTATTCTCAGGAAGGCCAAGTGGGGTTCCTGTGTTTGGGAGGGTGGTCTGTAGCAGGCTATAAACTGGAAGGCAGTTTTACCCACAGTTAGTTGCACATGGATAGTCTCTGATGCTTCGTGCTGTGCCACCAACCTGGAGGTGTGGGTATCTTTGACTAATATTGATACTCCCTCCTTTTGTGGTTCGGTCCAAGTTTTGGGGCCGAAAAGCATGGTATGAGGTATAACCTGGTAGTGCTGGGGTGATCTCGGGAGCCTTGAACCAGGTTTCTGTTACTGCACAGATATCGATGTTCTCCATGCTAAGGAGAGTTTTGAGTGCGTGCATCTTGAGGTTTAGACTTCTGGCGTTGAGTAGCATTACTCTTAGTTTCTTATCCCTTGTGATACCTATGGAGGTGGGTTTGTCTTTTGAGCCTTGCCTAAAAAAGGTACTGTGGGGGTAGCAAGAGCCTTTGCCAATATCCGAAAGCCCAGGGGTGACAGGTGCAAGCCGTCCCTAGTGAAGCATAGTGGCTTGTCGAGCATGTCATCCCAGGCTGACAGGCACTGGATCCCCCTTTGAATGACACCAACACTTAAGCCAATTGTTGAAATTGATCATCTTGTGGCATCATTCTTGGTGAGAGTAAGATGCTACTCAAGGTCAGGGTCATACCGGCCTGGGCTACATGCTCAGAGAGCTCCTCTATGTCTCTTTTCATGTAGTCCAGGGGGGTACGTCTCAGGTCATTCACACCAGCATGGACAATGACTGAGTCATATTTGTACTTGCCTTGGATTGACCTGAGTGCTTGTGTTATGTGGCAGATCCTAGCGCCCGACAAGCAGCTCACCGTGACCTTCTCCTTGTTCAGCCTGGTGAGCGGGACGTCAGTGTGCCTGACGATAGAGTTACCTATTACAAGTGTATCAGGTGTGTTGTTTAGCCTTAAGGGCTGTGACTGTTCGGCACACTGGCTTTGTGAGCTATGTGTTGCACGTGTTTTGTTTTGGGGTAGCGGTTGCTTGGGTGTCTGCTTTGGAGGTCTCTGCTGCTTAGGCAGATTTTTATTTAGAGCCTCCGAGTATGTTTTTGTGTGTTTATGTGTTTGGTTTGTTGTCGTGGTAGGTCTATGTGAGACTGGAATTGTAGTGAGTGTGGTTTCCTTCTCCTCCTGACTGGTTACGCCAGTACTGAGTTGAGAGAGCTTATCCTCCAGTTTGGCTATATGGTTGCATCTCTCACATGTGTTGGAATTTGTTGGGAGGAGGAGAGGGTTGTCTGTGTACATGAGGCAGTTGTAACATTGCCTCAAGATTCCCAGATTCACCAGCTGGACCGGAGAGGAGATTGACAACTGACCTTTGGACATGCTAGAATAGTATTGGGAATTCCTTTATAATTGAAAAAAGGGCCAATGGGGAACAAGGTACTCAAGGGGAGTTTGTGAAGGTGTAGTGCTTTTAATTTTTTAGAGCTGACTTATATAATTGCTTTAGTGAGCAAGTGCCAGGTAACTTAAATGCAATGTGTTACAGGTAACTTAAATGCAAAAACGACAAACAGTAACTTTCTTTCAAGTGAAACAAGGAAATAAGTACAGTAAGCAATGCAGATATCACTAGGGATCCACAAAAGTGCTAAAAGGCCGTGTTTTAGGTGGAATTAGCATTTCAGGGAAATAAACAAACAAGCATACAAATAAAGCTAGATTCAGCAGGCCTGGCTCTAGTCTATGCTACAGCAAACAAGGTGTACCAATTTCACATTTTACAGGTTATGGTCTTCAAGTATCTAGGAGAGGTTGTTGAGAAGAAGGGAAGTCTGAAAAGGTCAAGGACTGAATGAGAGGGGCTGCAGTCAACTGGCACAGATTGTCAGGGTTAGGGTTTGGCAGAATAATGCCAAAGAAGCTGAAAAGTTAGGTGTACAAAGCAGTGGTACAATTGGTACTGTTGTCTGGTACAAAAACCTGGGCAGTGAAGGCACAGCAGTTGAGGAAGCTAGAGGTGAGGAAAGTTGACGTGCCTGCAATGAGTGGTAGGATGCACACCGTGGGACAGAAGTAGAAACGAGTATATCACAGCAGAAACCCATTTAGCTTCAGTTGCAGAGAAGGTTGAATAGAACAGATTACAGTGGTTCAGGCACAGTTGTAGGAAAGCAGAAGACAATCTGATGAAGATTTGGGATGAACAGCAAAAAGGCAAGAGGAAATTATGGCATCTAGTGAAGATGATGGATTGTGTGAGAGAATATCTTGACAGTCAGATCTGACTGTCAAAGAAGGTAGGAGATTGGCAGTGAATAGAGAGAGGGTTGGTGATAGTTGCCATGACTCCCTGACCCATGTAAAAAATGGAAAAATGGAGGTTAATGATGATGATTAGAAAAGATATTTAGCTCTGTATCCATATCTAGTTTAAATTTAATATTTTTATATTCTCAGTATTTCTAGCCAGCAGTCAAACTTGCACTCACCTCAGTGCCCCAGAAGCATTTTCACACTTCACTGTATCGACTCTTTTTGCTTTAACAGCGCCACTAGACAGCTCATTTTCATATTTTTGTTCATCAACATGCACATTGTTTTGAATGTGTTTTTTTAAAACAATATTTTGTACTAGCATAAATTCTACAAAACTTAAAAGCAGTACATCTCCTCTTTTCATGCTTACAGGTACATGTAGTACACAAATCTTGAATTCCAGCTGTACAGACTTTTTTCTTGGCTCCATTACCGGTACAGTCCATTGCGCATGGCTCTATTTTCATACCCATTATTTTTGCAGCACATTCTTACTTTAGTTCTCATATTTTGCCTTCTTGTATGACTCATACTTTTTCTTACACACATCCAGTTTCAAATTGTGTAATTGTATGCTAGTAACATACTTGCTCCACATGCATCCACTACATTTGATAATGGGGTCTATATTATAATTGTGAAAGATGGAAACCATGAATATGAAAACATAGACACAAAAAGACAGAATTACCAGATGATCGAACCATCTAATCAGTGAAAACCACAAAATGAAACGGATTTCCCTAACCAACAGCGCCATGTAAGTATACCTAAACCTACTACAAAAAACAATAACAAAACACACTTTTGCAGGGGGGCAAATCTCCCTGCACCCCCTACACCACCCCTACTTAAATATACCAACTCTGAGATCGCACTACAGTGGGGGAAAGGGTATATACCCTTATCCCCAGAATTGCCCTGCTGGTCGAACAAATCCGTTCAATATTTTGCCTTTTGCTGTTTAGGTGGTTCGCTCATTATGTGTCGACGTTTTCGTATAAGCAGTTTCCTTTTGCGATTCTGATATAGACCCTGATAATGTCATGCCTGTTTCTTTTTAAAAATGACTCAAGTATGAACAGTGTTTTGTCTCACAGAAAGGTTTCCAATGGGAGTGGGTATGCACCAGGGTTCAGCTCTGAGCCCACTGCTGTTTATACTGGTGATGCACTACTTTAGCAAAAAGGTTGGAGAGGGCAGATCAACAAAGTTGCTGTATGCAGACGATGTGGCATTACAGGCAGACACTGAGGAAGAACTTCATCAAAGGCTAGGGGAATGGAATGCAAAACTGAAGGCACATGGGATGAAACTACGCACAGATAAGATAGTGGTAATGGCAACAAATTGGGGAAATCAGAAGAAGCTGAAGATTGAGATAGAAAGGTAGGTTAATAACTTCAAGTATCTGGGAGGGATGATTGAGGAGAAGGGAAGCCTGAATGAAGAAGTTAAAGCTAGAATCAGAGAGGCAGTAGCCAACCAGCATAGAGCCTTGGTGTAGTCTATGAGATTAGAATGCCAAAGAAGCTGAAAAGTAAGGTGACAAGACAGTGGTGCAACCAGTACTACTGTATGGTACAGAAACCTAGGCAGTAAGGGCAGAGCAGATGAGGAAGCTAGAGGTAATGGAAACTAAGTGCCTGAGAAGGGTAGTAGGAGGGACACTGTGGGACAGATGAAGAACTAGGATATAAGATCAGAAGCTAAAACAGCTCCAGTTGCAGAAAAGATCAAAGAGAGCAGGTTATGGTGGTTTGGACACATGCAGAAAGGCAGAAGACAATCTGGTGAAAAAGATTCGGAAAAGGGAGGAAGAAGGTAAGAGGAAATGAGGACATCCTGCAAAGAGATGGCTGGATTGTATGAGAGAAAATATGTGGCAGTCAGGCATGAGTGTCAAAAAGGCAGGAGTGTGGCATTGAATCAAGAGAGATGGTGACACTTAACACAATACCCTGACCCCATGTAGAATATAGAGGAAAAAAGGGGGCTGATGATGTTCCTTTTTAAAAAATATCATCCACAGATAGAGGAACAATAATAATTTGATTTGACAAACTCAGTAAAAAAAACTCTGATGTCTGAAATCCATGTTTTTTCAGGTATAAAAAGCATTCAGAATGAGAGCAATATACACCAAAAGCAAATGATCACGAGTTACACAAATTTAAAGTGAACTTTGTCATCACACTAAAAACATCATATCAGTTTCTTTATTAAGAATTAAATATGCCAATAGTTAGGATAGGAGGAGATGAGATAAAAATGGTGATGTATAACCAATATACAGGAATGTGCCCAAGAATAGATGATATTCTTTTGGAAGTTTGGAAGCTAGGAGGGAAAGTGATAAAGATTTCAAAGGTTTTGTTTAACAGTATTTTAAAAGGAGGAGAAGCACCAACATCCTGGAAGAAAGTGATGGTGGCTGTAATACCTAAAGTTGGTAAAGATACATCAGATCCAGCTTCATATAGGCCCATTTTGATTCTAAACCATGGTTATAAAGTTTTTGTAAAAGAATGGTAAAGATGATACCAAAATTGATAGATATGGATCAATGTGGTTTTGTTGAGGGGAGGCAAACATTTGACAACATTAATACAGCAATGATGATCCAGGAGGAAGCAGAATATAACAAAATACCACTATTGTTGGTGGGTCTTAATGCAGAGAAAGCATTCAATAGAGTAAGCTGGAATTTTATGAGTAGGGCAGTGGGTGCATTTGCATTCCGTGACAAAATTATAAGGTTAATTAGGAAGATAAATGAGATATTGGAGGCTAAAATTAGAGTGTGTGTGTGTGTGTGTGTGTGTGTGTGTGTGTGGGGGGGGGGTTCCTTTCTGGTAAGTTCTGTTTGAGTAAAGGAACAAAGCAGGGGTGTCCTCTTTCTTTGTTATTTGCATTATATTTAGAGCCGCTGGCAAAGAAACTAAGGGACTCAGAAATTCAAGGATATTATTGGTATGGTAGTCAAGAAGAGGTGGCTTTATTGGTAGATCCGTCTATCCATCCACAACTCCTTTATCCCATTTTTGCACATGGGGCCAAGGTGTCACTTCAAGAGTAGCAATCATCTGGAGCTAAGGTTTACACCATGGGGTGGAAAGCCCTGCAGTTGTTGTTCTTCAACACCACACACACAAATGCACACTCACACCTATGGCCAATTTAGAGTGCCCAGTCCATCTACTGCACATCCTTGTAATGTGGGAGGAAACCGGAGTAAGTGAGGAAACCCATGTGAACACAGGGAGGGCATGCCTACTCCAAACAGAAGACACACCAGCTGAGAATTTACCCAGGAAAACTCTGCACTGCTGTGCCCCTTCCCCCCATTATTTGATAGGATATAATATTTGTAGATGATATTTATATCTGATAAAACCAGAAAAGGACATTTCAGTGTTGTGGAACATTCTGAGACAGTTTCAAGTCTTTTCAAGATGCAAAATAAATGAAGATAAAACAAAGGCAATAGCTGTAAACTATGTACCCACACATCAATTAGTTCAGAGAACCTCCAAGAAAACAGTGGTGCCCTTCTTTGGGATCTTAATTGTGTGTTAGAGAAGCTAACACTTTCTCCATTTGAGCCAGCTAATCTGGCTGACTTGAGGTTCTTAATATGGGAAACAGTTTTACTGATTGCTCTGACCTCTGCAGGAAGGGTATCTGAGTTGCAAGTGCTTATTTTTAGTTAACCCTGTTTCATTTTCTATAAGGACAGCATTTCTTTGAGAACTTATCCTTCTTTTATTGTCTAAATTGGTATCCATGTTTACTTCAACCAAATTATCCATCTCTACTTTTTCTTTCCTGAACCTAAATTCTTAATTCCTGGGTAATAAGAAATTTTCACTGGACCTAGCACCCATGCCCCTTATTGATAGAGGTAGCTTATAAATGCATGGCCCTCAGTGTCCTATTTGTATAAAGGACGTCTATTTTTGGGAAAACTTTGCTAGACTTAGAAGAGCCTCTGGGTTATTAGCCTAGTAACAATCTATGAATATATTAATCTATGAATCTAAAAATGAGGGAGAAAGGATACTTCATACCTTGGTTGTCCACAGACAACTCAGGTACTGTCTAGACCGAACTAAATCTTTCCGATCTTCAGATTAATTGTTCATTTCTTGGGAATATAAGAAGGAGGGACAGCCCATATCAAAACAGACTACTTCCAAATGGTTGTCTAAGGCTATTGCCTTTTGTTATAATCACCACAACAACTCTATTCCATTCTGCTCTACCAGGGCCTTGGCTTCATCAATGGCTTTTTGGAAAGGGTTGGATTCTAGAAGTATTGTAGAAGCTGCTACATGGTCCTCTGTACATACTTTGGCAAAGCACTATAAGCTTGATTCCCTCTCTTGGTCCAGATCAAGCTTTGCTAGGACCATTCTCCAGGAGCTCCTGGACCTTTCTCATTCCACCTTCCAAAATTAGTTAGCTAATGCAGTCTATCCATACAGCTAAGGCTACTGCAGTAGTGCTCAATATGATAAACATAATACAGCTGTGTAAGTTAAACTTACCATAACAGTAGATGTTCAAATGATCACTGCTGCATTAGCTGCTCCCTCTCTCACCATCCCTCATTTTTTTGGCATTTTTATGCCAGGGTGTGGACATTTATTTTGTTATTCCTAGCATTGTCCTTATAGGGCTCAGTCTCCCACTCTCTGCAGGCTGGGAAGATCTGAAGGGCTTCAAGTCCATACTTGTCTTTTAGTCAGCTCAGCTCAAGCTGCTTGACAGTATGGGTGCATGGAAGGTTCCTTTTCTGTCTGGCAGACATTGCAGGGGGATAGTTGTACTTCAGGAAATTCTTCTACTTCAGTGTCCCCTGGTTCATAGTTAGGTACTAGGCTATTGGCCCTAGGGCCTATATAAGCCTAGCCAAAAAGGTACCCTGGCTTTCGCAACCCAAGAAAATTATTTTCCTGTGCCCCTGTCAAGCAGAACCACAGAAGTGATCCCCGGGGTGAATTTCCTTTTATCCATCCAATCATCAAGATTTTTCTTGAAGAGTGCTAATGAGGAGCTCTGTTTGACATAGATAGGTAGTCTGTTCCAGAGTATGGGAAGTCCCTGGGACAGGAATCTATCCCTCCAGCATGTTCTGTTTATTGTGGTGACAAGGTTTAGGTCCCTAGACCATGTAGCTCGGAGGGATTGGGATTTCTTTAAGTGGCGCATGTCCATCAGCTCTGGGTTTGACATAGCTTTGTATGTTAGGCAGAGATTGCCTCTGAGTAGGCGATATGCGATGGAGTAAAGCTGGAGTTTTTTGAGACGGTCTGTGTAAGGCATCTGTTTGAGGCCAGTAATCCTCTTTGTGAGGTATTTTTGCGGCCTTTCCAGTTGTTGTAAATGTCTTGTGAGGTACATATCAAAAGGGGCGTTGAACTGGTCTAATGAGTGATGAGTAGAGGGGAACAATGACCTCTTTTTTTCTGGATGAGAAACCTTTTGGAATGAGGTGTGCCACGTAGAAGGATTTCCTGACCACTGTGGCGATGTGATTATCAAAGGAGAGACTACTGTCCACCTCTGTCCCAAGGTCTCTTATCACATTTTCGGTGTTAAGTAGACTACTGCCTATGTGGTAGTTCATGGGTACAGAGTTTTTACCAAAGGGGATGACAATGAACTTTTTGGCATTGAGCTTGAAGCCATGTCTTTGACACCAGGCATCTGTCTCAGTGAGGCCGTTTTGTAGAATGTCTACATCATTAGGAGTTCAGATTATGGCTCCTAGTTTGCAGTCATCTGCGAATTTAGTTAGTCAAAGACCTTCTGTGCTAGCCTGTACTTCAGCGAAGTAGATACCAAACAGGAGAGGACCCAGGACTGGACCCTGTGGTACTCCACTTGTCACTGGTCTGAAGTCTGATTTGGAGTCTACTACTTTCACAGTGTGGGTTCTGTCAGTAAGCCAGTTGGCAACCCATCTTGTGACATAGGGATTTATACCTAGTCTAGTGAGTTTATCTATAATTCCAGAGTGGGAGATGGTGTTGAATGCCTTGGCGAGATCTAGATAGGCTGTGTGAACCACCTTACCCTCATTTATGGCTTTGGTGACTACTTCAAAGAAGTCTATCAGGTTTAGGAGACATGATCTGCGTTTTTACAAACCCAAACTGTGTGGGGTCCAGAGTTTGGAGATCTCCAATGTCTTTGTTTATGAGTTCCATGATAATACATTCCATGGCCTTGCAGACGAGGCTTATCAGGCTAATGGGGTGGGAGTTCCAGGGGTCTGTTGTGACCCCCCCCTTTGTGGAGTGGGATAACTGTTGCGGTGCACCATTCAATGGGCACAAAGCCTGAGGTGAGGCTATGATTGAACATGGTACTTAGGTGGGGTGCCAGTTCATTCTGTAGTTCATGTAGAAGGCAGCCTGGGATGTTGTCAGGTGCCATGGATGCTGTGTTCTTGGCTTTGGAGAGTGAGGTTTTTACCTGTGCAGCCGTGATTACAGGAACTTTGCATTCTTCACGTATAAAGATGGGCCCTTTAGGTGGTGAGATGGGGTAAAGTTAGCACTGAACCTATCTGCCAGGATGTTGGCAATATCAGCTGGTTCTGTATATTTAGTGTCATTGTGCTGTAACTCAGAGCAGATCTGAGTGTTGCCACTGAGATTTTTGACATAGCTATAGAATGCTTTGTGGTTGTCTTTAGAATCAGTGGCAATTTTGTTTTCAGAACTAGCTTTGAAGGATTTTATGAGGGATCTCAGCTTCTTACTGAGGCTGACCAGGGAGTTCCTCCAATCGTGGGATTTTACTCTTTTTTGCAACAGTTTCTTTCTTCTGTTGTAGAGTTTGTTTATGGCAGAAGACCACCAGATTGGCTTCCTTTTTTTGGAGGATAGCATCTTGGTTCTGTTAGGGATGGCACGATCCATGCACTTGTGTAAGTGCTTATAAAGTGCATTTGTGTAGGATTCAGCAGTCGTACCTCTATTGTCCATCTGCAAGGGTGTCGTGAAGTTTGCCACTTCTGTCTTAAGAAGTGTGAAGTTGGCTTTGGAGAAATTTTTTACGGTTGTTTTCCTAAAGGGGGGTGGGAGCAGGATGTGGACGTCTAGGGTGATTAGCTTGTGGTCGGATCTGACCAACGAGGAGCTGACCTCTGGTGTGGAACACCGGTCACCCATGTTGGTGATGACCAGGTCTAGGATATTGCTGCCCCTGGTGGGGGTGTGGATAAGTTGATCCAAGGCATTGGAAGTGATTTCCAGAAAACGTTGAGCAAAAGAGTTGGTACATGAGTAGTTTTCACAGTTAATCGTAGGGTAGTTGAAATCACCCATTATTAGAGTGTTAGGTTGTACCTTAATATTTTCCAATGTATCAAGAAAAGAGGAGTGGGAATCCTGGGGCATGGTGGGAGGTCTGTAGCAAGCTACAATCGGGATTGTGGTTTTGCCCAGAGTTAGTTGAACTTGGATAATCTCGGATGCATTATGCTGAGCAACTAGCTTGGAGGTGTGGGTATCCTTAATGAATATGGACACGCCTCCACCTTTAGAGTTTCGGTCCGGGTTAGGTGGCCGAGAGGTGTGGTATGAATTATAGCCTGGTAATTCAGGGGTGCTCTCTGGAGCTTTGAACCAGGTCTCTGTCACTGCACAGATGTCAATGTTCTCCATTTTAAGGAGTGTCTCGAGTGAGTGCATTTTGAGGTTTAGGCTTCTAGCATTGATTAGCATTACCCTCAGATTTTGCTTGCTTGTTCCTGTTACGGTGGTGAATTTGTCATTTAAACCTTCCCTAAAAAAGGCACAATAGGGGTGGCAAGAGCCTTTGCCAATATCCAGAATCCCAAGGGTGACAGGTGCAGGCCATCTCTGGCAAAGCAGCATGGTCTGTCGATCATGTCATCCCAGGCAGACAGATACTGGATTCCCTTAGAATGACACCAGAAGCTTAGCCAATTGTTAAAGTCAATCATTTTGTCCTTGTACTGTGGTGTCATTCTGGGTGATGGCAGGATGCTACTCAGGACTAGGGTCATACCGGCCTGGGCTACAAGATCAGAGAACTCCTCCATGTCTCTTTTTATGTAGTCCAGGGATGTACGTCTCAGGTCATTCACACCAACCTGGACAATGACAGAGTCATATATGTACCTGTTGTGGCGTGACCTGAGTGCATGTGTTATGTGGCAGATCCTGGCACCTGACAGGCAGCTGACAGTAACTTTTTCCTTGTTTAGCCTGGTGAGTGGAACATCAGTGTGCCTGACTATAGAGTCACCTATGACTAGAGTGTTGGGTATGTTATGCCTTATGGGCTGTAGTTGAGTGGCACACTGGGTATGTGGGCTATGTGTCATTTGGGTTGTGTTGGAGGGTGGAGGTTGCTTGCATTTCTACTTTGGAGATCTCTGTTGTTTGGGCAGATTTGTACTGAGAGCCTCCATGAATGTAGGTTTGTGTTTTGTGCTTCTGTGTTTGTGTTTTGGTGGTGTAAGTTTTGAGGGACTATGTGATGAGTGTGGTGCGGTAAAAGTGTTTACCTTCTCCTCTTGACTGTCTAGGCCAGTCTGGTGAAGAGAACTTTGCTTCCAGTTTGGCTATATAAGTGCATCTCTCACAGGTCATAGTGTTGGGTGGCAGGAGGAGAGGGTTGTCTGTGTACATGAGGCAATTGCTGCATTGTCCCAAGATGCCCATATTCATCAGGTAGACAGGAGACAACACCAGGAGCTGACCTTTAGACATGCCTGAATAGGTGCTTATTTATTAAATACAAAAAATTGTTTTCTTCTAGACAAGTGAGGAAAGTTGAGTGCTGTAGTAATTTGTAACTTATTTAATGCTTACAATGAGTTCTGAACAAGTGCTGAGATCAAAGAAACAGATGAGTGCTAAAACTAAAAAGCTGGCTAGTTGCACAGGAAATTTTGAAGAACAGACTTTATGGCACCAGGAATAGTTTATCCCCAGTAAAGTGGGGGGGGGGGCTTAGGAGCTCACAAACAGTCCTGGACACAGCAAATCTGTATCTGACCTGCCACAGGAAAGTGGGGAAGAAAGCTTAGAATTTTTTTTCCAGTAAAGTGGAAACAGAGAAAGCTGGAACAGAAGTTAATTCAACGTTAAGAATCTGAGTGGGTTGGCCTTCACAAATGTTCTCTGTTAGATTGAGTGAACTAATGACACTAGACTGGGAAGAGTGTCACAGATCAAATATTCAGTATGGGCGGGCAACTGCAAAGCCACCAAGTATAAGAACACATAACACTAGGGAGGGTGGGCAGGAAAAATAACAGTTCCTAGCTGTAGCCACTAAATGAAAGTTTTAAACAGATCAAGGAGCAGACTCAAAAATGCTTTTAACTGTAAACAGACACAAATGCACAAAAAAGCTCGGATAGAGCACTCACAAACAGAAAATACAACTCTCAGTATGAAAAAGCAGTTTACAGTTAAGTAATGTTAAAACAGTATAAAACAATACATAAATGCAGTGAAACAATAAAAAAAGCTTTATAACAGTGCAAAATGTAGATCAACTGTATAGCACAATTATAAGTGTTTCAGAAGTGCACTTCAGTGAAATAAGTGTAAGAAATAATTTATCCTGCTCTTGGAATCTTAAGGAATTTCCACTTATGCAATGCAATCCAGAGCCTGACAATACAAGCAGAACCTTTATAAGACACAGGGTTTGTATAGCAGCAAGAATGGAAGAGTTGGAAGATCAGATTACTACTCAGCCCGTGCTATTACCCAATCAATCGTATTGCAGAAGGTCAGGAGGCCTTGTTACTCTCAATAATAATCAAGACAATCAGCAGAAAATGGCTGCCAGAAACACAGGAAACTCAAACAAAACTACCAGCCTAGACAACAGGCCTCTATCAAGATTATGCCACCTGAGCAGCACACAGAAACCTCACTTTAAAAGCATAGAAAGAACACCCACAAAGAGAAAATACAAGCCTCAGTATGAAAAAGCAGGTTACAATTTAGTAATTTAAATAAAAAATGTGATTATACTAATGCACACTATTACAGTTCCTAGCTGTAGCCACTAAATGAAAGTTTTAAACAGATCAAGGAGCAGACTCGAGAATGCTTTTAACTGTAAACAGACAAAAATGCACAGAAAAGCTTGGATAGAGCACTCACAAACAGAAAATACAACTCTCAGTATGAAAAAGCAGTTTACAGTTAAGTAATGTTAAAACAGTATAAAACAGTACATAAATGCAGTGAAACAATAAAAAAGCTTTATAACAGTGCAAAACGTAGATCAACTTTATAGCACAATTATAAGCATTTCAGAAGTGCAGTTCAGTGAAATAAGTGTAAGAAATAACTTATCCTGTTCTTGGAATCTTAAGGATTTTCCACTTATGCAATGCAATCCAGAGCCTGACAATACAAGCAGAACCTTTATAAGACACAAGGGTTATATAGCAGTAAGAATGGAAGAGTTGGAAGATCAGATTACTACTCAGCCCCTGCTATTACCCAATCACTCGTACTACATAAGGTAAGGAGGCCTTGTTACTCTCAATAATAATGAAGACAATCATCAGAAAATGGCTGCCAGAAACACAGGAAACTCAAACCAAACTCCCAGCCTAGACAACAGGCCTCTATCAAGATTATGCCACCTGAGAAGAACACAGAAACCTCACGTTAAAAGCATAGAAAGAACACCCACAAAGAGAAAATACAAGCCTCAGTATAAAAGAGCAGTTTACAATTTAGTAATTTAAATAAAAAATGTGATTATAGTAATGCACACTATTACAGTTCCTAGCTGTAGCCACTAAATTAAAGTTTTAATCAGATCAAGCAGCAGACTCGAGAATGCTTTTAACTGTAAACAGACAAAAATGGACTGAAAAGCTCAGATAGAGCACTCACAAACAGAAAATACAACTCTCAGTATGAAAAAGCAGTTTACAGTTAAGTAATGTTAAAACAGTATAAAAATGAACATAAATGCAGTGAAACAATAAAAAAGCTTTATAATAATGGAAAATGTATATCAACTGTATAGCACAATTATAAGCGTTTCAGAAGTGCAGTTCAGTAAAATAAGTGTAAGAAATCATTTATCCTGCTCTTGGAATCTTAAGGAATTTCCACTTATGCAATGCAATCCACAGACTGACAATACAAGCAGAACCTTTATAAGACACAGGGTTTATATAGCAGTAAGAATGGAAGAGTTGGAAGATCAGATTACTACACAGCCCCTACTATTACCCAATCACTCATACTACCGAAGGTCAGGAGGCCTTGTTACTCTCAATAAAAATGAAGACAATCAGCAGAAAATGGCTGCCAGAAACATAGAAAATTCAAACAAAACTACCAGACTAGACAACAGGCCTCTATCAAGATTATGCCACCTGAGCAGAACACAGAAACCTCACTTTAAAAGCATGCGATTATAGTAATGCACACTATTACTGTTCCTAGCTATAGCCACTAAATTAAAGTTTTAAACAGATCAAGGAGCAGACTCGAGAATGCTTTTAACTGTAAACAGACAAATATGCACAGAAAAGCTTGGATAGAGCACTCACAAACAGAAAACACAACTCTCACTATGAAAAAGCAGTTTACAGGTAAGTAATGTTAAAACAGTATAAAACAGAACATAAATGCAGTGAAACAATAAAAAACAAAAAAGCAAAAATCCAATAAGTGCCACAACGGGGCAAATGCCTCCCTATTAAACGACCCAACAGTTAATACCAAGATTAAAAATAGAGCAGGCAAACCAAATGCTGACGCTGGAAATAGTAAACAGTCCCACATAAAATCAGTTCGAAACACAGGCTCCAATAATCCAAAGGAAAAGCTTTATAAAAGTGCAAAATGTAGATCAACTGTGTAGCACAATTAGAAGTGTTTCAGAAGTGCAGTTCAGTGAAATAAGTGTAAGAAAGTACTTATCCTGGTCTTGGAATCTTAAGGAATTTCCACTTATGCAGTGCAATCCAGAGCCTGACAATATAAGCAGAACCTTTATAAGACACAGGGTTTATATAGCAGTAAGAATGGCAGAGTTGGAAGATCAGATTACTACTCAGCCCCTGCTATTACCCAATCACTCGTACTACAGAAGGTCAGGAGGCCTCGTTACTCTCAATAATAATGAAGACAATCAGCAGAAAATGGCTGCCAGAAACACAGGAAACTCAAGACAAACTCCCAGCCTAGATAACAGGCCTCTATCAAGATTATGCTACCTGAGCAGAACACAGACACCTCACTTTAAAATCATAGAAAGAACACCCACAAAGAGAAAATACAAGCCTCAGTATGAAAAAGCAGTTCACAATTTAAAGATTTAAATAAAAAATACGATTATAGTAATGCACGGTATTACAGATCCTAGCTGTAGCCACTAAATGAAAGTTTTAAACAGATCAAGGAGCAGACTTGAGAATGCTTTTAACTGTAAACAGACAAAAATGCACAGAAAAGCTCAGATAGAGCACTCACAAACAAAAAATACAACTCTCAGTATGAAAAAGCAGTTTTACAGTTAAGTAAAGTTAAAACAGTATAAAACAGTACATAAATGCAGTGAACCAATAAAAAAAGGTTTATAACAGTGCAAAATGTAAATCAACTGTATAGCACAATTAGAAGCATTTCAGAAGTGCAGTTCAGTGAAATAAGTGTAAGAAATAACTTATCCTGGTCTTGGAATCTTAAGGAATTTCCACTTATGCAATGCAATCCAGAACCTGACAATACAAGCAGAACCTTTATAAGACACAGGGTTTATATAGCAGTAAGAATGGAAGATTTGGAAGATCAGATTACTACTCAGCCACTGCTATTACCCAATTGCGTACTACAGAAGGTCAGGAGGCCTTGTTACTCTCAATAATAATGATGGCAGTCAGCAGAAAATGGCTGCCAGAAACACAGGAAACTCAAACCAAAGTCACAGCCTAGACAACACGTCTCTATCAAAATTATGCCACCTGAGCAGAACACAGAAACCTCACTTTAAAAGCATAGAAAGAACAGCCACAAAGAGAAAATACAAGCCTCAGTATGAAAAAGCAGTTTACGATTTAGCAATTTAAATAAAAAATGTGATTATAGTAATGCACACTATTACAGTTCCTAGCTGTAGCCACTAAATTAAAGTTTTAATCAGATCAAGCAGCAGACTCGAGAATGCTTTTAACTGTAAACAGACAAAAATGGACTGAAAAGCTCAGATAGAGCACTCACAAACAGAAAATACAACTCTCAGTATGAAAAAGCAGTTTACAGTTAAGTAATGTTAAAACAGTATAAAAATGAACATAAATGCAGTGAAACAATAAAAAAGCTTTATAATAATGGAAAATGTATATCATCTGTATAGCACAATTATAAGTGTTTCAGAAGTGCAGTTCAGTAAAATAAGTGTAAGAAATCATTTATCCTGCTCTTGGAATCTTAAGGAATTTCCACTTATGCAATGCAATCCAGAGACTGACAATACAAGCAGAACCTTTATAAGACACAGGATTTATATAGCAGTAAGAATGGAAGAGTTGGAAGATCAGATTACTACACAGCCCCTACTATTACCCAATCACTCATACTACTGAAGGTCAGGAGGCCTTGTTACTCTCAATAATAATGAAGGCAATCAGCAGAAAATGGCTTCCAGAAACAGACAAAAATGCACAGAAAAGCTCAGATAGAGCACTCACAAACAGAAAATACAACTCTCAGTATGAAAAAGCAGTTTACAGTTAAGTAATGTTAAAACAGTATAAAACAGTACATGAATGCAGTGAAACAAAAAAACGCTTTATAACAGTGGAAAATGTAAATCAACTGTATAGCACAATTATAAGCATTTCAGAAGTGCAGTTCAGTGAAATAAGTGTAAGAAATAACTTGTACCACTCTTGGAATCTTAAGGATTTTCCACTTATGCAATGCAATCCAGAGCCTGACAATATAAGCAAAACCTTTATAAGACACAGGGTTTATATAGCAGTAAGAATGGAAGAATTGTAAGATCAGATTACTACTCAGCCCCTGTTATTATCCAATCACTCGTACTACAGAAGGTCAGGAGGCCTTGTTACTCTCAATAATAATGAAGGCAATCAGAAGAAAATGGCTGCCAGAAACAGAGGAAACTCAAACCAAACTCCAAGCCTAGACAACAGGCCTTTATCAAGATTATGCTACCTGAGCAGAACACAGACACCTCACTTTAAAAGCCAAGAAAGAACACCCACAAAGAGAAAATACAAGCCTCAGTATGAAAAGCAGTTTACAATTTAAAAATTTAAATAAAAATGCGATTATAGTAATGCACACTATTACAGTTCCTAGCTGTAGCCACTAAGTGAAAGTTTTAAACAGATCAAGGTGCAGACTTGAGAATGCTTTTAGCTGTAAACAGACAAAAATGCACAGAAAAGCTCAGATAGAGCACTCAAAAACAGAAAATACAACTCTCAGTATGAAAAAGCAGTTTATAGTTAAGTAATTTTAAAACAGTATAAAACAGTACATGAATGCAGTGAAACAAAAAAACGCTTTTTAACAGTGGAAAATGTAAATCAACTGTATAGCACAATTATAAGCATTTCAGAAGTGCAGTTCAGTAAAATAAGTGTAAGAAATAATTTATCTTGCTCTTGGAATCTTAAGGAATTTCCACTTATGCAATGCAATCCAGAGCCTGACAACATAAGCAGAACCTTTATAAGACACAGGGTTTATATAGCAGTAAGAATGGAAGAGTTGGAAGATCAGATTACTACTCAACCCTTGCTATTACCCAATCACTCGTACTACAGAAGGTCAGGAGGCCTTGTTACTCTTAATAATAATGAAGACAATCAGCAGAAAATGGCTGCCAGAACCACAGGAAACTCAAACAAAGCTCCCCGGCCTCTATCAAGATTATGCCACCTGAGCAGAACACAGCAACCTCACTTTAAAAGCATAGAAAGAACACCCACAAAGAGAAAATACAAGCCTCAGTATAAAAAAGCAGTTTACAATTTAGTAATTTAAATAAAAAATGTGATTGTAGTAATGCACACTAATACAGTTCCTAGCTGTAGCCACTAAATGAAAGTTTTAAACAGATCAAGCAGGAGACTCGAGAATGTTTTTAACTGTAAACAGACAAAAATGCACAGAAAAGCTTGGATAGAGCACCCACAAACAGAAAAAAACAACTCTCAGTATGAAAAAGCAGTTTATAGTTAAGTAATGTTAAAACAGTATAAAACAGTACATAAATGCAGTGAAAAAAAAAAAACTTTATAACAGTGCAAAATATAGATCAACTGTATAGCACAATTATAAGTGTTTCAGAAGTGCACGTCAGTGAAATAAGTGTAAGAAATAATTTATCCTGCTCTTGGAATCTTAAGGAATTTCCACTTATGCAATGCAATCCAGAGCCTGACAATACAAGCAGAAACTTTATAAGACACAGGGTTTATATAGCAGTAAGAATGGCAGAGTTAGAAGATCAGTTTACTTCTCAGGCCCTGCTATTACCCAATCACTCATACTACAGAATGTCAGGAGGCCTTGTTACTCTGAATAATAATGAAGGCAATCAGCAGAACATGGCTGCCAGAAACACACGAAACTCAAGCCAAACTCCCAGCCTAGATAACAGGCCTCTATCAAGATTATACTACCTGAGCAGAACACAGAAACCTCACTTCAAAATCATAGAAAGAACACCCACAAAGAGAAAATACAAGT